>NC_063188.1:97140509-97440509 GCF_023159225.1 Perognathus longimembris pacificus
AATTACTGTCGTTGCTAAATTCAATAAACACCATTTTAAAAGAGAGCTGAAGCCAAATAGACATTACTAATAGAGATAAATCAGGCAGTTAGTGATGTTCTTCAAAACGGAGTGTGTGTGTTTTAGTAGACATTATCTGCTTTCCATGTTTTTAAGAAAGACACATTAGGCACCAGTCAATAATCCCCCCAAAAATCCATTTGAGGAGTTTTATAAAGAATGATTTGTCTTACCTTGGCTTATTGCAGATTTTTAGTCTAGAGTGTTATTTAACATCATACTTTGAAATTATAAATAGAATAAAACACATTGGTCCATCAACATACATTTTTGCCACAACTCTAATGTGTGAGGCACTGTCAGACTCAAAGTCTTTTCTACATCTTAAACTTCAGAATTGTTATTCCCTTAAAACAAGAAGTTTCTCATCATGTTTTAGGACATGAAAACTACTTCAGTTGGTAATCAAGAGACTTTACCCTTTTACATTTTGATATTGAAGCATATTATTACATATATAAAAGGAATACTTCATAAGCATAAATCTCAACAGCTCTTAATCAAGATGATATAATCAAGGGTTAGATTAAGAACTAGAGCATAACCTGAATTAAATTTTTCTTCTTTCAGCTATTCTACATCCATAGGTAACTACTCTTCATCAAATACCAGACATAACTTTTGCCTCATCTTGGCATTTTATGTAATGGAACCTGTTTTATTGTTCACAATCTCCCATTCCTATTTCCTACCATCATTTCTAAAATTAAACAACCTGTATGTGGGCTATTCCTTTGGGGATAGATCCAAGAAGGACATAGAATACTAAGGTAAATGTAAAAGTACAGATGATAAATAAATATACCACAAATTAAAAGGTGACAAATAAAATAGAGTAGGCAGCTTTAATGTTGAGAAAATATTAAAAATAATTTTATTATGAAAACCTAAACCTAGATGAATTCAACGCATTTATAGAAAAATGATGTGATCAAAACTAACTAAAAAGTGACAAAAGTATTAAAATCTTTGTCATAGTGTGTGCATGGCCCCTACCCCCAAAGTTGCATATACTAAAAGGGAAGTATAATGCTACTGAGAGGGATGGAGCCTTTGCCAGATGATGGATTATGAAACAACCACCATTGGAAGCTCTTATGGAATTACCTTAGTTCCCAAGATGGAAGATTGTTACCAAAGTGCTAGCCTTGCCCTTCCCATGATTGTTGTTTCCTTTTTCTTACTTCCTTTCTTGCCATAAGCTGTTATAGGTCATGTTGTGAGCAGAATCAGAGCCAACTCAGAGCACCTGTCTAGCAAGCTAGTAAGCCCTGAGTTCAAAACAGTTATCAAAAGAAACTAAAATAAATAAAAGGTATAGCATATAAGAAAAAAAGAAGAATCAGAGCCAACTAAACTATTTTTATTTCATTTTTTCTTTTTGATTTTGGTACTGAGATTTAACCCAAAGCCTTGCACTTGCTAGAAAAACAGTCTCCCACTTGAGCTATATCTCCATTATTTTGTTTTCCTTTTTTCTCTTATTTTTCTTTTAATTTAAGTTTATTGTCAAAGTGATATACAGAGGGGTTAGAGTTACACACCTAAGGTAGTGGGTACATTTCTTATCAAACTTGTTACCCTTCCCTGCTTTTTTTTCCACTTTCCCTTCCCTCCAATCCCTCCCAAGATATACAGTTCATTTCCAACATATTGTCTGGTGAGTATGGCTTTCTTTTGTTTGAGATAGGGTCTCAATAACTTTGTCCAGGTTGGCCTTGAACTTTCAATCCTCTTGTCTATTGAGTAGCTAGGATTATACCATTACACCTAGCTTTCAATCCTCTTGTCTATTGAGTAGCTAGGATTATACCATTACACCTAGCTCAGTTATTTCCTTTGTACTTACTTTTATGTATTCTCCCAAACCTCACTAGGAATACTCATTTGCACTTCTTATGACACATGGGACTCCCCTTGTAACAGACCATTTACACATATTGTCGCATGACCCTTCCATCTTGTCCCCTTTGCACAAGATTTTTAAAAGGTGTAAGCCAAATCTCTTTCTTCATCTGACCCATATCTGCTCAAATCAAATCTTTTGAAAGTACCAACTCAATTTCTTGCTGCCACCTCTTGTGGTTATATCATGAGGGTGATCAGCCCCATCTAAAGCCTTTTAGATTTATAGTCCTCAGATCTGTATCAGATGACAGCCCATTAAGCTGGGTGCTGGTGGCTCATGCCTGTAATCCTAGCTATTCAGGAGGCTGAGATCTGAGGGTCACGGTTCAGCCAAGGGAGCATGAGACTCTATCTCCAATTAACCACTAGAAAACTGGAAGTGGTTCTGTGGCTCAAGTAGTAGAGCACTAACCTTGAACTGTAGAGCTCAGGGACAGGACCTAGGCCCAGAGTGCAAGTCCCACAGCTGAAAAAAATCAAACAAACAAGCAGACAGCCCATTGTGTTCTCACCCAGCAAGGACACAAATCAAGCTTTTTGAATGTTTCTGTTAAACGTCAATGTTGCCTCACCTGTGGTGGAATAAGACAGAATTTTTTTATGTTCTTAGTGACACGAATTCACGACATGCTATCAATTCTCCCCCAAGTAATCTGAAATACCAACCTTTCTCCATCACCACTTGAAGAAAAGTTCAAAATCAAATCATACATCGTACAGGTTACCAGCAATAAAACTTCTAGTTTCGGCTGGGAATATGGCCTAGTGGCAAGAGTGCTTGCCTCGTATACATGAAGCCCTAGGTTCGATTCCTCAGCACCACATATATAGATAGAAAAGGCCAGAAGTGGCGCTGTGCCTCAAGTTGGTGGAGTGCTAGCCTTGAGCAAGAAGAAGCCAGGGGCAGTGCTGAGGCCTTCAGTTCAAGCCCCAGGGCTGGCAAAAAAAAAAAAAAAAAAAAAAAAAACCCAAAAAACAAAAAAAATACCTTCTAGTTTGGACTTTATATGACCTGGAAATTACTTAAAAATATGCTTATTATCTTATATATAAAATACAGAATTTAGTTGTGAAACTGCCCCATTTGCTAAAACAAAAACAAATCCAAATGTTTTGAGCTAAATAATTTCAACAGAACAATAAAATATCATTAGAAATCTGTCACCTCACTTTTGATTTTAGGTGACTATCTTTTGAATAGTCTCATGATATAAGAAATAATTAAGATTTTTCCTTATTTTCAAATTATCCTATGAATGCTATTTGCTCTTTTTTTGAAGATTTTTCCATTAGAGTTGTGATTTTCAGTTTTACTTTGATATCTTGTGACAGCCATAGAAATACAAACAAGAGAGACATTAATGTTAAGGGTAGAGTAATGAATTAAAATTGCCTATCTTATTATTTGTTAGCAGATATTTTAATGTTGCAACAGTTTTTCTTTTTCTTCAAAGGATAGTCACCAAATAAGACTTTGATGATGAACACCAAGATAATTAAGACCACTATCCGCAGTCACTGTGAACACATGTGGATGTTTGCAAAGGCACAGAATATTATCTAGAACACATTCTAATCACACAGTTGTGAACACTAATGAGTCAATGTATCAGTTCCAGGTCAGTTTTGACAAATTTTTCTTCTCATTAGGGTCTTATTTTCCTGCTACTTTGCATACATGGTAAATTCTGATTGTATTTCAAACATGAATTTTCAGACATTAATTCTCTGTGCTAAATATTTTTGTATTGCTAAAACAATGGTTATTATAATTAGATGTCATGAAATTATTGGAAATAATTCTTTAAGGACATGTTTGGATGGTCCAGAACATTATTTATTCTAATGTTTATTACTACTCACTAGTAAGACAAGACTTGCTTGGGTGTTCTGCCTAAAGCCTCGATTCTGACTGATGAATTAAGCACTACTCTCGGATTTGAGTGACTTCTGAGTCCTTTTCCTTTAATTCATTTTGATTTTTTTCTCAGATCTTGGACAGTTTTCTCCTATGCAATACTAATCACTAGCTAAATACATGAATAGAATTCTTTACAGATCTTTGTTGGTTTACTTGTTTTGATAATATAGGATTTGAACCTAGGGCCTCATGCTTATTAAACAGAGGGTCTATCACTTCAATCATTTCTTCAGCCCTTTCTGCTTGAGTAATTTTTCAGGTAAGATCTTGCATCTTTGTCCCTGGCCTCAGAAGTGTAATATTTCTGTCTACAGACTTGTGAGTGGCAAAGATGACAGTCACAGGCTACCACAGCTGGCTCATTCATTGAGATTGAGTCTTGCTAACTTTTCGCCAGGGCTGGCCTTAAATTGCAATCCTTCCCCTTTCAAGTAGCTAGGATTACAGATATGTGCC
Source organism: Perognathus longimembris pacificus (assembly GCF_023159225.1). Classification (NCBI taxonomy): domain Eukaryota; kingdom Metazoa; phylum Chordata; class Mammalia; order Rodentia; family Heteromyidae; genus Perognathus; species Perognathus longimembris. The sequence goes on from NC_063188.1 coordinate 97,144,855, forward strand.
ATCATACCAGCCCTCTTTGGAGTTTTCTCTCTGTGAAGTTCTTTCCTATCTGGTACTCTGTCCTAAAATCCCTAGCCACATTTATCTCACAGGACTCTTCAGTTTCATCTCAGATTAGTGAGGCAAATACACTATGATGGGTTTCCCATTCTCACCACCCATTCTCACATCAGAACCCTGGCCTTGAAACACTGAAAACAGTAACCTGGTTCTGTCCTATGTCTATCCCAAAGATCACTTTGCCTTATGTCTAGAATTTCATTTGTTTTCTTGTTTTTTTTTGTTATTTTTAGTTTAGCCAGAAAGGTAAATTTTGTCTTTGTTTTTTTGTATAGAACCAAAATTTCACTGTGGCTTTTAAAAGCAAGCACACATGCAGAAATAGATAAGAATAGATATGCATACACCCATCCTCTATGTGTGTGTGTGTGTGTGTGTGTGTGTGTGTGTGTGTGTGCTTTGTTTTTATATCAGAGGTTGTCAGAACTTTTGTGAGATTGTCACTAAAGCTGCATAAACTGGTTATTAATTATTATACTGTAGCTGCCAGAGTCAAGACACAGGTTCTTTGCCTTTTTTCTCCCTGTGAACTTGATGGCTTCTTTGTGAATCTCCCAAGAGAAACAGGAACTGGGAGTTTGAAACAACTTTCTGGGGGATATACTAGAGGGAAATCCCATGGTACCACCAAGCATCAAACAAAAATGCTGTGATTCACCTTCTCCAAAAGATCCCAAGAAACTCTCTTGCAGAGGTAGAAACTTTGCTCTTATATACTTTGACCAAAACTTTTCCTAGGGTCACTGAATTCTAGACAGCAAATAGCCTTATCTGTATTTCTCAAGGTGCTTAAAGTGCAAAATTAATATGTGTATGATAAATAGGTTTTTTGTTTTATATAAAAGGATATTTTCCATACTTGAGATAATTTCTTGACGAATAATGTAAGAAAAATTCTCCCTTGTGAAATGGAGATTATAACCATTAACAATTTAAACAGTGGTTATGATAATCACAAATGTACTATTTTATTCCTGTCTAAGAATATTGGAAAAATTTTAAAGTTCCCCATGCAAAACATATCAACTTTCCTTTAATGAGTCTTTATATGTTCTTCTCAGCTTTCTTTTTTTTCAGCTTTCATTTTTTATTCTTTGAGCACTTTAACTTTCCTTTGTATTTGAAAAATATTTGCATCATGGGTAGGGTCTTGTTTATTTACTCACTTCTGGGAGTGCCTTTGAATCTGTTTGGTACCTTTCTGTAAAGGTAAAAGTAACAGTTGAGAAGTTTATTTTATTTACCTTTTTCCTAATCCACTAATAATTGCCTAGTGGACCTACAAAACTAAGAGCTGATAGTCTGAATGGCACTTTCTAATTTGTTTTGTCCATAGAGAAATAAGTGTACTTGTAAGATTTAATCCTAGAATTCTTTAAGATATTGGTCCAAATGTCACTGACTTCCAACTGAGAAGTCAATTATTTCGATTTAGGAAGATAATGTGCCATCTTTCAGGAGACAAATCTTTTTCACTTTGTTTTTATTATCACTAAATATCAATTTAAAGTGCACTTAAAGTCAGATTCTATAGATCAAACAAGAAGTTATTCATCCCAGATTCATCTTGTATAAACTTTTAGACAGCAAAATTATGTGCATATAAGGGGAAGAAAGATTAATTACATGGGAAATATAATGATTATAAGATGATACCTTTCTTTTTTAAAGTATAGATGGACTAATGGATGAATGGTATTGGAAAATAGCATAAATTACATCAGTACAAAAGGCAGTACACAGAAAGGCTTTTATAGATTTACACCAAGTCACAGTGTTGCAGATACAATTTTTCCTACAATCTTTTTTTATTGATTTAAGTAGCAAAGTATTCCTTTTGTGAGGATGGTATAAAGAGAGATAAGGAGTCCAGAAATCAGGTGTGATCAACAGTGAATTTATTATCAGAAGCAGAAATTCTGTAAATAATTAAAGAAAAAATTGCCTTGTAATCTGGTTAAGTGTCAAATAAATTTGAGGTTTGAAGAATAAAAATCAAAGAAGAATCTGAAACCATAAACTTGAAACCTGTAATGGACAGACAGAAGAATAATGGAGTTGTCTTGTGTAAAATGTATGAAGTTTAGTTCTTCACAGAATTGTGGTTAGACCTTGGCAAAGACAGCAACATTCTTTTATGAAGGTGTTTAGATCATATATATGTATCTACCTGAATCAGATTGAAAACAAATCTATACCAAACCAAGAAAAATATTTGTTCTAGAAAATATTTTAAATATACAACACTAAGCCAAAAGTCAGAGGTCAGAAGTGGACATTTTCTGTTGTTTTTTTTTTTTATTTCACCAAGAACTTCCTTAAATGATTTAAAGGTCTTAACCAAGCCAAAGTGTTCAGTAGTGATTCTAAAAGTGAGATGACTCATAAAAAAAGAAACTTCCTTTCCTCATTAAATATATTGTAATATAAGTAGTTAGATTAAAATGGATATATAATGAATTCCATGTAAAACAAGTTTTCCACTCCACTGCAGAGCTAACACACTAATCTTAAGCATTGCCATCTCTGTCGTTGTTCAAATAGTAACAAAGAGTAAAATCCAGTTTATTTCTCCACCTAATAATGAGAACACATTGTTTTTAAGATTGTACTTATGCTGGGCACAGTGGCATATCTCTCTAGTTTTAGCCACTCAAGTAGCTGAGACAAAAGGATTACTTCAGCCAGGAGTTGGAAGTCAGCCTGAGCAACAAAGGGAGACAAGATCTCTACATCAATTAATTAATTATGAAAATAGGACCTGTTAGGATTGTTCTCAGAAGAGGAGAGGGAGTTTGAATGAAAGGGGGGGGAGGAGTTTGGTATGTATGTGTGTATGTAAGTACAACAATGAAACACCCCTTGTACAACCAATGTATGCTAATAAAAATTCCTAATAACACTCACTGAAAAATAACAAAGGAATAGTTGGTGCACAAAGATGGTAGAATATAATCTCCACATGTGTTTTCATGTGTCTGTCTGTATAGCTAAGGAAATGAACATAAGACATAAAGCTTGCCTACTTTATAATTATAATCCTATTCATGTAAGTATTAGGGTAAAGGGTGGTCTCCAAATGTATTAAAATTATTCTAAAGAGTTCTTATAAAAAGGATTATATATCACAAGAAATTCCCACTGCTTATATTAATATTCAGTCTGATTTTTTTCAGGAGTGTGTTTGTTTGCTTGCTTGCTGGTAAGATGTCTGTAAGAGTATAATAAACTAACCATTATACAAATACTTGTTTTGCAATTGTGAACAAAGTGTAATGAGAGGGAATACTAGACAGAATGCATAGCATAAATAAGATAACATAAAAACCTGATGAAGTTTCTAACATAAATGATACATGTATCCAATTGAAAGAGTAATAAACATAGAAACTTTTAAAACTATATAACATAAACTGAGAAATGTATAACGTTGCCAATCGAAAAAGATTTATCTATTCCATAGAAAATTGAGGGACATTTTTTTTCCTTATGCATTAGCATTAATTTAAAAATTTTAAGAGAATATATTTCCATCTTAAAGGGAGTACTGCTAAAGTGGCAGCACCCATTTCACTGGTAATGAAATAGTGATGAATGAAGCCAAGAACCAGTGGCTCAGGCCTGTAACCCTAGCTACTCAGGGGACTGAGATCTGAGGGTTGCATTTCAAAGCCAACCCAAGAAGGAAATTCTGTAAGACTTTTATCTCCAAGAAAAGCCAGAAAGGCCAAAAAGAACTTTGGGTCAAGTGGTAGAACATTAGCCTTGATCTAAAACAAAACAAAATAAAAATTCTCAGGGACAGTGTCCAAGTCCTGAGTTTAAGACCCAGGACTGGCACAAATATTTTGATAAAGAATGTCAGCTTAATAATACTCATAACTGCAAAAGGAATAAAGCTGGATCTTGTTTCTATCCTTGTACTAATATCAAGGCAAAGTGGTTCTAAGACTTCAATTTTTTAAGATCTAAAACCTTGAAATTACTACAGGAAAGAATAGGAGGAACACTAGAATTCATTGGTATAGGTAGGAACTTGCTGAATATAATCCAGAAGCTCAGAGAATAGGAGAGAGAATTAACCAATGGGATTGCATCAAGCTTAACAACTTCTGCAAAGCAAAGGATATACTTTCTAAATTAAAAAGAAATCCTACAGAATAGGAGATCTTAGCTAGCTCTACATTTGGCTGGGGACAGATTTAATCAGAATGTACAGAGCTCAAAAAGCTAAAGCCCCAAAGAATCAATAACCCTATCGATAAAGCAGCTAAACAGACACTTCTCTGAAGTACATATGGCCAAAAATACATAACAAAATGCTCATCACCTCTAAACATAAAGGAAAATTGAAAGAAAATTACGGCCATCATCAAGAATATGACAAAAGACAAGAGGTGAACCAGTGCCACAGTGATACAAGACACTATGTTAGAAATGAACTTTACAACTTGGGGGGTAGGGGAGCCAGGAGGGAGGGAAAGTGGGAGAAAACAAAGTAGTAGGCAACACGGTTTGAAAAGAAATATACTCATTACCTTACTTATGTAACTGAAACCCCTCTGTACATCACCTTTACAATGGAAAAAAAAAAAAGAATATGAACACCACCTGGGAACTGGTGGCCTCATGCCTATAAATCCTAGCTACTTAGGAGTCTGAGATCTTAGAATCACAGTTTGAAGCAAGCACAGTAAGGTAAGTCCGTAGGACTCTTTTTTTTTTTTTTTCATTTTCTGTCTTTACTGTCAAATAGAAGTACAGAGGGGTTACAGTTTCAGATATAAGGCAGTGAGTACATTTCTTATCCAACTTGTTACCTCCCCCCTCATTTTCCCCCCACCCCCCTCCCCTGTCCTTCTTCCCTGACCCCCATGAGTTATACAGTTGTTTACACCAAATGGTTTTATAAGTATTGCTTTTGGACTAGTTTGTCTTTTTATCCTTTGTCTCTCAATTTTGATATTCCCTTTCTTTCCCCTTCCAGTACACGTATAGACAGTATCCAGGGTACTAAGATCAGATACAGTGATAGCAGGTGTAAACCATGAGAAAGGAATATGAGAGAAAGAAAAATAAACAGAAAAGAAAAATAATGGTACTGTGTCACATGGCATGTTGAAAATAATTACAACAATGATATAACACTTGTTCCCGTAACTTGGAGTTCATTTTGTTTAGCATCATCTTATGTGTTCATATGGACATAGCTATTGGGCTATTGTGATTTTCTGCTATGACTATCTTAGACATGTACTAATTATGCCCTATGAGGGAAACCATAGAATCCATGTTTCTTTGGATCTGGCTCACCTCACTTAGTAAGATTTTTTTCCAAGTCCTTCCATTTCCTTACAAATGGGGCAGTGTCATTCTTTCTGATAAAGGCATAGAATTCCATTGTGTATATGTACCACATTTTCCTGATCCACTCGTCTACTGAGGGGCATATGGGTTGGTTCCATATTTTAGGAATAACAAATTGTGCTGCGATCAACATAGTTGTGTGGTGGCTTTAGTGTCGTCTTGCTTGTAGTCTTTGCGTAGATGCCCAAAATTGGGACTGTTGGGTCGTAGGGGAGTTCTATGTTTAGCCTTCTGAGTAACCTCCATACTGCTTTCCAGAGTGGTAGAACAAGTTTGCATTCCCACCAATAATGTAGTAGGGTTTCCTTTTGGCCACATCCCCTCCAGCATTTGTTATTACTAGTTCTCCTGATTATGGACATTCTTACTGGGGTGAGGTGGAATCTCAGTGTTGTTTTGATTTGCATTTCTTTTAGAGCCAGTGATGTAGACACATTCATGTGTCTCTTGGCCATTCTCATTTTTTCTTCAGAGAAGTCTCTTTAGGTCTTTAGCCCATTTATTGAGGGGACAGTTGGTTCTTTGAGGATTTTTTTTGGAGGAAATTATTGAGTTCTCAATATATTTTAGATATGCAGCATTTGTCTGTTGTATGGTGGGTAAAGATCTTTTCCCAATTAGTGGGCTTTCTATTTATCTTACAAACTATGTCCTCTGTAGTTTGATGCAATCCCGAACGTCCAACTTTTCTTTGATTTGTTTTGTTTCTGGGCCTTTCTTAAGAAAGTTTTGTCCTGTGCCAAGGAGCCCAAGTGTTTCTCCTATTCCTTCTTTTTTTAAAATTTGTATTGTCAAACTGATATACAGAGTAGTTACGGTTTCATACGTTAGGCATTGGATACATTTCTTGTACTGTTTTTTACCTCCTCCCTCATTCCCCCCTCCCCCCTCCCCCTTTCCCTTTCCCCCCATGAGTTGTTCAGTAGATTTACACTAAACAGTTTTGCAAGTATTGCTTTTGTATTCGTTTGTCTTTTTTACCCTGTGTCTCTCAATTTTGGTACTCCCTTTCAGTTTCCTCCTATTCCTTCTTATAATGTTTTCAGGGTATCTGATTTTACCTCGAGGTCTTTCATCCATTTGGAATTGATTTTGGTGCAGGGTGATATATAAGGATCCAGTTTTAGTTTGTTACAGGTGTTAAACCAGTTTTGCCAGCACCATTTGTTGAAGAGGCTATCTTTCTTCCATCCTATTTTTTTAGCTCCTTTATCAAAGATTATGTAGCCATTGTTCTGCAGGTTCATTTCCGGGTCTTCCATTCTATTCCACTAGTTCTCAGGCCTGTTCTTGTGCCAATACCAAGCTCTTTTTATTACTATAGCTTTGTAATACAGCTTGAAGTTTGGTATTGATATTTCTCCAGCACTGTTCTTTCTGTTTAGGATTGTTTTTGCTATGTGAGTTATTTTCTTGTTCCATATGAATTTCTGGATTCTTTCCTCTATTTCATGAAAGAATGGTGTTAGGATATTGATGGTATTGTATTGAGTTTGTAGATAGTGTCTGGCAGTATTGCTATTTAATCCTCCCAAGCCAGGAAACAGTTTTACTGTTTCCTTGGTTCTGCTTTTATTTTCTTTTTCAGGTTTTTAAAGTTCTCATCATAGAGGTCTTTCACTTTTTGGCTAAAGTTATTCCTAAGTATTTTCTCTTTTTTGAGGCTATTGCAAAAGGAGTTGCTTTCCTGATTTCAGCCTCGCTCTTTGGGTAGTTGGCATATAGAAAAGCCATTGATTTTTGAGGATTTATTTTATATCCTGCTACTTTGCCAAAGTTTTGGATCCACTCAAATAACTTGGAAGTACAGTCTACAGGTTTCTTTAAATACAGGATCATGTCATCTGCAAAGAGAGAGAGAGTTTAACTTCATCTTTTCCTATTTGAATTCCCTTTATGTATTCCTCTTGCTTTATTGCTCTGGGTAGGAATTCTAATACTATGTTGAAGAGGAGTGGAGAGAGCAGACATCCTTGTCTTGCTCCTGATTTTAAAGGAAATGGCTTTAAATTTTTGGCAGTAAGTATAATGCTCACTGTATGTTTGTCATAGACAGCCTTTAATATATTCAGGAATGTTTCCTGGAATCCTAGTTTCTACAAAGCTTCATCATAAATGTGTGTTGGGTTTTAACAAATGCTTTTTCTGCATCTAAAGAAATAATTATGTGATTCTTGACCTGCTCCTGTTGATGTGAATTACATTAATTGACTTGCACATAATGAACCAGCTTTGCATCACTGGAATGAATCCAGTTTGATCATAGTGTATGATTTTTTTTTGATGACTTGTTGAAGTTGATTGGCCAGAATTTTGTTGAGAAGTTTTGCATCGATGGTCATCAAAGACATAGGTCTAAAGTTCTCTTTCCTTAATGAGTCCTTGTCTGGTTTTGGGATAAGGGTTATACTGGCATCATAGAATGAGTTTGGTAGCAAACTTTCACGTTTAATTTCATTGAAGAGTTTGAGGAATATTGGTGTGAGTTCTGTTTTGAAGGCCTTATAGAATTTTTCTGAGAATCCATGGGGACCTGGGCTTTCTTGAATGGGAGATCTCTTACTGCAGTTTCTATTTCATATCTGGATATGGGTCTGTTTAGTAGATTTAAATCTTCTTGGTTGGGTATATCCGTTTTTGCTAGGAATTTGTCCAGTTCTTCCAGATTCTCAAATTTGTTAGCATACAGGTTTTCATATAGGTTTATTATATTCTGAATCTTGGTTCTTTCTGTGGTGATGTTTCCTCCTCTTTAATTTATGGTTGCATTCATCATGTTCACATATTAATCTTTGGTTCGCCTCCTCATGCTTTAGAATAGTTTTCTGAAGCAACTCAAACTTTTCATTTATGATTTTTAGTAGCAGAGTTTGTAGAACATTTTGAGGACTCTCCTCTAGGTTTTTGATTGACTTCTCTGTTTCCTGCTTATTTTGAGTGGGGATTGAGTTTATCTGACTTGCTATTTTTCTTGTGTCTCTTCTACCCATTTGGATGGGAAAGCATACCCCAAAGCACACCAGAACACAGTTTAGGACCCGAACTAAACCTAACCAAGTCCTGCTATACAGATCTTAGAGGTTTACAATAATAGACAGGTAAATTCCCTCTCTTATTTTTGTATGAAAAACAGATGTAGTGTCCCTGAAGATTACAATTTAAAGATAAAAAAAACAACTCTGAGCCATGTATTTAGCAGCTGGATTATATACAGTTATAACTGTAAACAAGTTTGTTCATATGTTTAGTTCTATCTGGACTGATAGGATTGCTCTATGAACCCCTTCAACTCACTCAGATTGAACAAAGATATCCTCTACCTAGCCTGCCAATAACCCGGGATCAATGGGCTATGGAGATCCTAGAAGTAAATTTAGGAGGGGAAGATAGGAGTAGTGAAATTAAGGTAGTAAAAGGCACAGAGGGATGATGATTTTGATTTAACTTCAGTAAAATTTAAAAGTGGAAAAGAGTAAAAAAGAAAAAACAACATCAACATGATTAACACCAATAGAAAAAAAAAACAAAGGTAATAATCAAAAGGAAATAACTTTAATGAAAAATTAAAAATATAAAACTACAAAACCAAACAAAGAACTATGTAGGTGTAGAAGAATACTGATAAATTTGAGGGTACTGAGCTTGAGAGATAGAGGTTTCTGGTAACCAGGGGCTGAATTTTGTCTGTACCCGATGGGGAAGGAAGCCTATTTAATGCTATTGTCTATGTGGCTAAGGACGAGCAAGAAAACACAGAAGAATTTTAAAATGTAAAGTTTCTGAGTTAAAAAATACAATGTAGGGATAAAAAAGAATAAAAATTAAACAATATAAAGGAGGAGAGAAGAAAAAGACAAAAGAAGAAAAAAGGGGAACGTGAGAACCAAGTATAAAAATAAAAAATAAGATTAAAAATTTAAAATATTCAATAATGGAAAGAAATAAAAATATAAAAATGATGGAAAAATCAGGCAAAAATTGAAATATTATAATTGTTGAAAAGTCTTCCTTCTTTGGGTGGTCTTGTGCCTGTCCTGTGACCTTTTTCCAGCCTCTGGTTTCCTTGTTATCATCTATGATCTGTTTTCCTGTGGCTTGGCTGGTTTGAGTAACTTATAGTGTGCAGGCCGCAGGTCTACTATGACCCTTCTCCCAGGCTACTTTATTCTTAGCGCTGTGTGGTTCTTGTGGCTTGCGGGTAGGAGTTGGGTGCCCTCTGTAACTGGGGGATGCTGATCAGTCTCAGAAATCATGTCTTTTCCTAGTCTGTTTGCTGAGGTGCTCTTTCCTCTTGCCAGTAGCTGTTCACGACTGCTTTTCATTTGATTTTTGGAAACTCCTACTGGAGGCTTGGCTGCAGCTCAGCTGAAGGGCTGTGCAGCCTGTGGCTATGTTTACCTGAGCCTGAAAACCAAGCACCCCAGGGGAAGCCCCTCCCACTTGGGCAGAGCTGGCTCAGTTACCTTTGCTCTTTTCAAAGATGGTCCCTTCCTTCATCTTCACTTTCCCCGGGCCCGCTTCATTTCTGGTCTGCTCTGGCCCAGACTATGCCAGATTCAAAGATGGCGCATCACTCTGGTGGCTGGGGAAGGGCTACTTTCTAAACGCTGTTCTGTGGGCAAGAGCTGGAGTGAGAATGTCTTTTGTGGGGTACTCACGCTTTCTCTGGCTTTTCAGACCATCCACGATCTGCCTGTGATCCATGTCTGAATGCCCCCCATCCGAAGGATTTCCCTCCTTGTCACCGGTGTCCTCTGTAGGTGAGAGGGGAAGCCACATGCTCTGCTGGAATGGCGGCAGGCAGCTGGCACTGCGGCAGCTGGCACTGCAGCTGCTGGGCTCAAATCTGTTTTCTCAAGCCTGGCCACAATCTTTATACTATTATAACTTACTTGAGATGACTTTCTAGGTGTGGAAGTTTATCTGGAGTAGTAAAACTGGGTTCTTGGAGAGAGTTTAGATATGGGTCTGCTGCTCCTCCGCCATTTTTCCTTTTGTCCTATTCTAGTTCTTTCATAGAATATAAATAGAATATAGATGTCAGTAAGAAAACTCAATTTTATTTTTCTGCAGGTTTGCCATTTTATATTTATTTAAAAGTCCACTGCCATAGCTAGAAAGTTTGCTCATCAGGTTATTTTCCAGGTGTTTCAAAAGAGGAGCTATTCATGATTACCTTATTGCTGAGACTTAATCACTTAATCTGCTAGGCTCAGAGGCTACCCAAAGTAAATAATGCTTTACTGAACAAGGGGAAAGTTAATGAAAAGGGTAGGAAGGAGAATGAAAAGGACTTGAGACCTTACAGAGAAAAACAGAGTTGCATTTCTTATATTTAATCCTGATATATCATGAAAACTAATGATAGAATGCCCATGAACTGCATGCAAATCAGAGCATTAATCTCTAGCAAAATGGTTTATGTTATAGGATCCTACAAACAGATTTCCTTCAACTGCAGTAAATCAAACATGGTGGGTAGTTTCTGTTTGACTGATGAGTACACATGTCAATGGCAGGAGGGCAGTGACATATGGAAGAGTAATAAATATTTTTTCTGACACTTCAGCAGCCCTTGTTCCCTGATACTAAAGGAAGATAGAAGACTTTAGGAGAAAATGCAAGCCTGTCTCTATTAGCTGTCATGCCATTTGCCTGGACAGCAACTCCAAGGTGATTTGGTGTTCTGTGATGTAGCTTGCGCATTTAGTCTTAAACAGATGAGTGGTCTGGAAGAAAACAATCAATAGTTTTCTCAAAATAGTGTTTTCATTTTCTTCCTAATTATAGTAGTCTTCCAATAGCTTAAATTACCTTTAATACAATGGTAATACACATCCTAGATTTTATGACACAGTACAGTGTCCATTCAAATTTTGCTAAAGCCTTTGTTCTTTATTCTCAGAAATACTTATTCTGTGCTTTTATATGCACATTTTTCCATTTTTGAGTGAAAGATGAGTGCAACTATGTTGAAACATATTATACATTCTACACATTACACGTTATTTTAATCAATGTCCAATGGATTCTGAGGTATTTGACTCCAAAATGCTTTTCACTCATTTTCCAAATATTTAAGTATTTTCCCAAACATCCAAAACTATTGTGATTGGCACCCATCTAGCATGGTTCTTAATAGCTACTATGATTCTTTCTAGTCTGCGAAAGAAGATAGAAAAATGAAGCTCATTGAAATCTGTTGAATAATAGAGACAAGTGGGGAGGGAAAAAGTGAGAGTAAATAAGGTGTAAAGATTGAAATGCTATACAGGGTTGGGAATGTGGCCTAGTGGTAAAGTGCCTGCCTAGCATGGATAAAGCCCTGGGTTTGAGTCTCAGCACCACATACACAGAAAAAGCTGAATGTGGAACTGTGGCTCAAGTTGTAGAGGCTAGCCTTGAGCTAAAAAAGGCCAGGGACAGTGATTAGGCCCTGAGTTCAAGCTCCAGAACTGCCAAAAAAATGCTGTCATATGTGTGTGAAATTCCACAGTGAAACACCTTTAAATAATTGGCGCGTGCGCGCACGTGCGCGCACACACACACACACACACACACAAAAGGACAGGAAAATAAAAAATATACTATCTAGGATAGGCAGAGGTACCAGCAGGAAGGTGAATGGAGAGGGTGAAAGTATTGATATAAAATACTTCATGTACCTGTGTGAAAATGGAACAATGAAGTTAGTTGAGATGATTTCGGATGGTATATAGTCAGAGCATATTATATTCATATATATCAAAATGAACCATGCTTGTACAACTAATTGATATTAATCAAATATAAAATATAAACCAGGTGCTGGTGGCTCATGCTTATAATCCTAACTACTTAGGAGGCTGAGGTCTGTGTTTTGCGGTTCCAAGACAGCCCAGGCAGGAAAGTCCATGAGACTCTTATATCCAATTAATCACACAAAAAAACAAGCTGGAAGTGGAGCTGTGGCTCAAGTGGTAGACTGCTAGTTCAAGGGCAGTACCCAGACACTGTGTGTGTGTGTGTGTGTGTGTGTGTGTGTGTGTTTAAATTTGAATTGTTTCCAATTTGGTTCACATGACTTCTAATTCCTTGTTAACACCTGTTGTCATGTACCAAACGGCACCATAAATCTCTAGTGCTGAACTGAACCAACTCATGTTTGGCCTAGTATTTGAGTCAAAATGAGCCTCTTTTTAACTCTTATACAAAGGTCCCAGCACACTAAGATATAAGTAATTCACATGAACCAACCAGATATTGTGACCAAGACTAGAAAGGCAGAAGTGCTGAATATTGCAGCTGACCCATTCAACTATAAAGCTAACCATTTTCAGGGAAAAATTATTATGAAGATGTATGTGACAAGTTAGCAATAAAAGACAGGCAAGTTCTCCATTTAGAGAGAACAGTCACGGCAAAAGTTGTTTAAAGTTCTTTGGTCATGTCAGAATACTAAGAGCTAGATTTGCTTGCTGAAAGTTTTTATTCTGATCTCCAGATTGCACCTTAAGAGTAATGGACAGATCTTTCTTAGCTTCATACTCATTCTAAACTTGATACTAGATAGCTGCATATGGGCCCATGCCATGCCAGGGCATCAGAACAATCACTTTAATATATTTACCAAATGTAGGGACTATGTGGGCTCAACTGGCCCTGCTGTGTGCGAATGCACACCACGACTAGGACTAGTAACACATGCTGCTGTTTGGGTGACACCTTTTTCTATGACAGCCTCCCTCTCACAGAGGGTAGTCCCTAGTAGTCACTACTAATGTGGATTAGCACCAAAGCTGAGAGTAGGTGCTTCAGGAATTTCACTGTTATTTGGGCTGTTAGTACCAGAAGCCCTTACTAAAGGCATAGTTTGGCCCAACAGTACCTAAGGAAATTCCTACCATCATCCTGGATCCACCACTACCACTGTTGGAGAGACTACATAGCATCTCATATCTAGTACTACATGCACCTCACCTGCTTGGATAGTGAAGGGTCACCAGGTTTGCATGACCTCTGGAATGAGCAGATCCTTTTGATATCACCCGAGCATATGCTGTACATCCAAAGCCATTCATTTCAGCCACAGAAATTATAGTGAGATAGTATGCTACAACATGATGCTCAGCCAGAACCAAAGCTAAAGTTGCATACCAAAGTGACAGTCTAATACACATCTTTAGGAGAAAGTCACAATGAAATCCATCTTCTAAAAATGGTATATTTACTAATCTACATGATGTGCAATTGTGTGTGTGTGTGTGTGTGTGTGTGTGTGTGTGTGTGTGTGTGAATTCCAGGGCAAGAACTGAGAGCCTAACACTATTGCTAGGGTTTGCTTGCTCATTGCTAACATCCTACCACTTCAGCTATTTCTCCAGTCATATTTTGCTGGTTAATCAGAGAATGATTTTCACAAACTTTTCTTCTAGACTGGCTTCAGCTTCCTAGGCTGTGATCCTCAAGGTCTCAGCCTCCTATGCAACTAGGATTATAGATGTAAGCCACCAGTGCCCAGCTTACATGTATAAATTTTAATGCAGGATCACTAGAAATAGCAAAGAAAGAACATGCTACTTCCAAACAATTACAGTTTTCTCTAGCATTGATAAAAATACATTAATGAAATATGAACTCCAAGATATGGAAAAAAATTTTTTGTGTATTTTATTAATGTAGTGTGTGAAGTTATTTCATTTTCCTTCATTTTTTTCCTGTGGTTTACCTATGTTGTTGCTGTTTTTTATTTTGGTACTTTGTGTCTTGTATATACATGTATCGGATTTGGGGAAGGGAAGAGGAGTAACAAAATGGTGAGACAAAGGACAATGGGTGAACCAGTGTAAAAGTGATACTCACAAGACACTATGTTGGAAATGAACTTTACAATGGCAGCTGTTAGTTCCAAGATGAGAAATTTCAAAAGAAGCAGATAAAATGATGACATGGTGAGTTTGATAAGCCTCTAGAATAAAAAACGTTTTTAGGATGTTCATTTGGAAATGGAAAGCATATAGAAAACAATCTGGCACATAATAGTCAATATATTATATTCAGTTTTTTGCACGAAGAAAATTGTCATTTATCTGTCAAATATATACAAATAAAACTTGAAGTGACATAATTCTTCTCCTTTCAAATTTAATAACCAATTCCCTATATAATTTTTGCACGTTCTTTCTGTTCCTTGGATGCTCTTTCTTGCTTAGTCCTTTGCATAGTGTACTCCTTTCATCATTAAAGTCTTGATTTGAACATCTTAGTCAAGCTTTTTCTGGCCATGCTAAACAATAGCCTGTCGCCACTTAATATATCATCTCTTTCTACTTGTAATCTTCACAAAAATTTCAGTTTTGATATAAATAATTTGTACTGGCTTGTTTATAGTTTATATTCTTTACCTACTTGGTTCTAAACTAAGATCAACAGTAAATAAATAAACTAAACTGGTAGACTACATTATTCTGAAATTAGTGCAATTGATGCACATAAAATGCTTTTCTCATGTTGCAAAATAGGCAGACTAAGTAGTTTTTAGCTTTGTCATATTTCATTCCTAATATCTCAAAATTAGGCAGAAAATGGAAATGAAGTTTCAATATTTAAGACAATTGCAAACCAGGCTGTTTCACAAATAATAATGAATGACTGAAGTTTGTGCATCATACAACAACATGTACATTAACAAGTAGATTTCTTTAAAAACTGAGCCATCAATATACTAACAGTTTGATTTCTAAGAAAAATTATATGCCCTCAAGGAAGTATTTCACAACGCAATACAAGAAATCCTACTTGAGCATCTATTATAGGCATAGCATTGTGCCATTTGGGGCAGATGATAAAAATTATTTAAAGCACAGTATCTTCCATAAGTGAATTTATAATTTATCAATGAGAGTTAGAAAATTGCTAGTGACTAGGCCATATGGCAAAATGTGGAACAGCTCTGAGAGAAGTTCAAATGTCATACCATCAGAACCTATAAAAGTTCCCTCAGAAACAGCAAAATACTTTCTTTATTAAATTTAATTTTATTGTCAAAGTGATGTACAGAGGGGTTACAATTACATATGTAAGGTAGTGAGCACATTTCTGGTCAAACATGTTACCCCCATTTTTCTCCCATCCCCCGGCCCCTCCACCCCTCCAGTTGTACAGTTGATTTTCAATATATTGTCTTGTGTCGCTGTTGCATTGGTTTGCCCTTTACCCTTTGTCCCACCATTTTGCTGTACCTGACCTGAGAATTGCAACTCAAAGCCAGCATAGGCAGGAAAGTCTGTGAGACATCTATCTCCAATTAACTACTAAAAAAACTGGAAGTAGAGCTGTGTCTCAAATGACAGAGTGCTAGACTTGAACCCAAAAGCTCAGGGACAGCAGTCAAGCCCTAGGTTCAAACACCAAAAACAAAAAACAAAACAAACGAAACAAAAGCAACCATAGTGACTTCATTATTTTGATACAAGGTCTTACGATGTAGCCGATACTAGCCTAGAACTTGCTATGTGGACAAAGATGTCAAACTCACTAAGCTCATGCTCACATTTCCTGAGTGCTAGGATAACAGGTATGCATTAATACACCTGAATATTAGTACCTTTCTAATTCACACATAGATAAACATACATGAGAGTAGGGGAATGTGATACTATCCTTGGAAAAGCCCAACAGAGAGTGTAATGAAGTCACAGGATCAAAGCCCCAGATTATATGTATGATCTTTAGTATCATGTTTGCAATCTAAATTTTTATCAAATTTATGAAATCAATTTTAATAAAGTATAATAGTGACTTAGTGGCATATTTTTAAAGAATTTTAAACTCTACCCAGGTATTGCTGTTATTTCCTGTAGTACTATTCTCTGGCTTGTTTTTATCTGTTACTCTTGATTTCCAAATAAATATGAAAGACTCATGATGTCTGTATCCTGAGAAATTCTAATTTTTAACTCATATTTTCTTTTCACAGCATAACTTATTACCTAAGTAATTAGAGACAGAAATCTATGGTCAGTTCATTTTCCTTAATGTTATAAGAGCAAATAAAATCCATTTTAATTCTACTACTTCTGAAGTAATGAAAAATAGTTGTCAAAAATATTATGTGTAGACAATGAACCACAATATACTAAATAAGGTTTCAATGACATAACCTTAATTACTGATTTTTCAATTTAGTTGTTAATTTTTTCCTTCTGTGACATGACGCAAACTTTCCTATTGGCTTTTATTACATGAGAAAAAAATTAAACCCACAGGAAAATTCTATAGTTAAAATTTAAAAATCTTGCTCCTCCTATAACCTAGATATACTAAGGCCAAGAAAGATTTACAAGAATGTAAGTGCAACCATTATTTCTCTCCGAAACTGGCTTGTGATATCATGTCATCTTTCCTTCTAGAAAGAAGGACATTAGCTTTAGTCTGGAAAGTGAACTGCAGGTAATTTATTAATTACTTGATTGAACTAAGTGAAGGATATTCTGAGTGTATATTTTGGATAACTATGAACCCAAGAGACCCAGAAACTGAACATCAGTCACGGTGGAACTTCTGAGCTAAAAAAGACCAGTCTTCGCTTATGTGTTACTTAGCCAAGTGGTATCCCATGCTCAAATGGGACTATATGCCGCTCCTAAATTCACTTAATTTTTTTGATCCTGCTGACGTTCAAGCTTCCATCATCATATTTGGAATACAACAATTCTGCTTGCAGCATTCAAAAGATATCAGACTCAGAAAAACTTGTAGTTGGAAATGTATATGGTACTAATTAAAGCCTGCCCATCATTTTTGTCTCTTCACTGACGGTTTTTCTTAGATGATTTCTTTCTTTCCATTTGGCTGTAGGCATACAAATTTCCACATTTTTGATTCTTGGATTGGGAGGGTCTACCTGCTCTTACCATGGCTCTTTACATAAATTATTCCATCCTTTTTAAAAAAAAATCACTAATAGCTTGTAAACATACATTAAAGTTTGACCTCACAAGATAAAGCCTTTAATTATAGGATTAATAGCATCATTTATTTTTATCTGATTTCTTTCTCAGTATATGCTAAGGATTCCAGCATATATTTTAATATATTTAATATTAATTTGTAATAAAACTCTTGATTGCTACTTTTTTGTGTTCCAGTATGGAAATTTGAACTCAGGGTGATGTGCTATTCCTGTTTCACTCAAAGTTGATGTTCAACAACTTGATCTACACTTCTGCTTCCAGCTTTGGGACTAGTTAATAGCTAGGAAGGTCTCACATTTGTCTTTCCAGGTTGGCTTCCAACCAAAATCATCAGCTCTTAGCCTCCTGAGTAACTAGGATTACAGGCATGAACCACCAGCACCTAGATCTATTTTAATTTTTAATAAATAATTCATAAAGGTATAGGTTATACTATACTGAAAAATTATAATTCTTATAACATTCATGACCCATATCATTATTTTTTGGAGGTGCCGTCATTAGGCTTGAATTTGAGGCCTGGACACTGTCCCTGAGCATTTTAGCTCCAAGCTAGTGATGACTGTTATTTTAAAATTAAGTTCAATATCTGTCATCTGTCACATGTTAATTCATGTTAATTTCTGGAAACAAATTCAGTCATTTGATAATAAAATAGTTTGCTTATTTATACATATTATTTTGTCAATAAAATTTCTCTATAGCTATGATTTCATTAAGATTTCATTATTAATTGAAAAAAATACTTATTGGTATCCATGAATCCATTTGGTTCAATGCATCGTCTGTAAATCTTCAATCACCATTTTCTCCTACACTTTCATTAAATGAACATAGTTCCCAGTAGCTTAGTGTAGTGAAAGTATACATTGTTGTGAATTACATGAAACTGCCTCCATTTTTCAAATTTATAACATAAATAAGTTATATAATAAAATTCAATGTACTACATCAAATCAGGATAATGCTTGAAAATATATAGGAATTACTTTGTAGACAAGTTGATTTTTAATAGCTTTAATATTAATTCTTCACCCAAATTCAGACTAGGTCTTTTTATAAACCTGGTTACAAATTTTAAGTTTCATTTTCAAATCACATCCACCTAGGAACAAAAACCAGTACGCGTGAAATTACAAGTGTTGGAGCTCTCCACACACTACTATTTACCAATTTGTTTCTACTAATGATTATGCAGCACCTGTGACTCCTATTAGACCTACTTTACTTTTTTCCTAAATTTTGAGGCAATATCAGATTTGACAGTACTTAAAGTTCCTAATCCAAATATAGGTTGTCCTTGATGGAAAATGGAAATCTGTATAAAGTGCTTTAGTTTACCTTGTCTTCATTCCAAACATAAAGCTGGAGCAGCGGAGATGTTCACTCT
The DNA here is from genome assembly GCF_023159225.1 of Perognathus longimembris pacificus. NCBI lineage: Eukaryota > Metazoa > Chordata > Mammalia > Rodentia > Heteromyidae > Perognathus > Perognathus longimembris. The sequence continues at coordinate 97,163,626 of NC_063188.1, forward strand.
GTGAAACACAAGACAGCAAGTGAATCAAAATGAAACTAGTTCCTCCAAAATTTGGCAAGCTTTTTCCATAAATATGCACCTTTAATACCCCAAATATGAGCTTCATCCAAGAAACAATATAAAAATCCAGCACACAAGGAAAATGTGTCTCTAACAACAAAAGAATGGCTGTGGTTTTGAAATGATCTGACCTTTATTTATGACAAATAAATGTATGTCTCTAATTCACGGCTGACAAATGCCACTTCTCTCTTTTCCATAAGTAGTCTACAACTTCTGAAGAAATCCACAGCTGATGAAAACAAGGAGACAGAAGCCAGGCACTAGTGCCTCATGCCTGTAATCATAGTTACTCAAGAGGTTTAGACCTTAGGCTCAAGATTCAATGCCAGTCTGAGAAAAAAAAATCTGAAAGATTCTTATCTCCAACTACCAGGAAAAAGCAAGAACTAGAGACACAATTTAAGTGGTAGGACATCAGCTATGCATTAAAAAATCTGAGCAAGTTAAAAAGCAGAGCAGAGAGCTCAAGGCTCCGAGTTTGCATCCCAAGACTAGCACAAAAAATAGGCAGAAAACTGTATTAAGCAGCTCACAAAAAAAGAAAGTAAAATGGCTATTTAACATAAAAATATCCACAACTTCACTTATTAAAATAGAATTCAAGTTAAAATGCTACTGAGATATAATTTTTCATAACTCTAGTTCTCAGAAGTCCAAAATGTGACAATGATCTCTATTTTGAAGTTACACTGACACATTCATTCTCATACATTGTGATAGGGAATGCCAATTGAAAATTATCCCAAAGGCAGAGCTAGCAATATTTATTTTTCCCTAGGACTATACTCTCAGAAAACTAAGCAGTGCTTCTTAAGTTACATAATGGTATTAACACGATAATATTACATATTTTTTCTTGACAATGAGCAATACCTCAAATGAGCAAAAATGTACTGCAATTGAAATTTTGTCCAAAGCATACTGAGAATGGAACATTCAAACTCTCTAACCTTATTCTGTGACCATTTGACCTAATAATAGTTCTATTTGTAGTTTGATGGACCAGCAGCCATCCTAGACCTAGTTAAATATTTATTTGCCATTTCATGGTTCTAATGAAAAAAAATAACTAAACAGGACTGGCAACAAATCTAAATTTTGCAGACCAAAACCATTTTACTTTAAAAAATGAGCCAAGCAGCTCTCTGCCAACATCACTAGTGTCTCACTAAAGCAGTGCTAGGACTACAAAAACCTTATTTTAATAAGTTAGATGATCCTAATATAAGGACAGAATTAATACCACCCAATTTCTTCACATTTTCATAAGTCATTAACATCAAAAGAACTTTGAATTGAAAAATAACAACTCTTAGAAAGAATGTTTAATTCTCACATTTCCCCCTTATCCCTTGCCAAGACACTCAGTAAAATGAAGTCACAGTATAACAGTGCAATTGTGAGACAAAAATGCAATAAAGAGATGCTAATTAGGACCAGGGGAAAGATGAAGCTACTTGTAAAAATTTGAATTGAAGAATGGTCTCAAGACTTTGCTCATTTTAAAATAAATATATGGAAAAAAGTGAACCAAGCTAATGAAGTTCATGTAGTGTACCATCTAGCTCAATTTCAAGTGGCACTTATTTATAATAAGCATAAAATTGCATGTAAATGTATTATATTTTCTGAAATAGGTTCTCTATATGTAGCACAAACTTGCCCAGAACTTTTTGTGTAGCCCACAATGTTCTGAACTCTCTCCATCCTCTTATCTTAGCCTCCTAAGTGCTATGTTTACAGATATGAACTACAACAATTGGACTATAAATTTATTTAGACAAGAATGTCTTTGGATAAATTTAAAGGACTTTGAGCATGGGTCTCAGGACTTCCAAAATCTCAACCAGGTGCCAGTGGCTCCCCCTGCAATCCTAGCTACTTAAGAAGCTGAGATTTGAGGATTGTGGTTCAAGCTAGAGGGGGAGGAATGTCTGTGAGATCCTTATCTCCAATCAACCACCAAAAAGGCCAGAAGTTGCGCTGTGGCTCAAGTGGTAGAGCTGAACAAGAAAAGTCAGGACAGTGTCTACAGCCTGATTTTAAGCCCCAGGACCAGCACACACAGAGAAAAATCGGCTATACAACTTGAGTTCAATTTTATGAAGCTTTTTAGTATAGAGACCTAGAGAAACTTAATAAAATTCTGAATACCACTCAGGCCAGGGATAGGTTTCATTTCTGCTTTTATTTTGAGCCTGGTGTTTAAAAAAATACTAGTATCATTAAGTTAGGATAAAAACTAGGAAATAAAAAAAATATGAGAGGGGGATAAAATAAGATAAAAGGAAAGAAATGAAGGAATCTGAAGAGGAATACCATGTTCATTTCCTTCTGAAAATTGCTTTAAAAATGCCATGTCTTTAAAATACACTCTAATAGAAAGTGATGAGATAAGAGAGGGGGGCTATGAAATATATCAATTAAACAGCTGTATAAAATGGAAAAGTGATAATGCCTCTAGAGAAATCCTTAGTGGATAATATTTAAGGGACATACTATTTCTCTAAGATGTGCCATTCTAGTAGTAAACTTTACAGTATTGGCAATACTGACCATGGAACACCTGTTGGAGTCATCTTCATGTTGAAAAAATATCAAGACCAGAATTTTAAAAAGCCCTCATCTAGATTTTTAGATGCCATATGTCACATTTATTAATAAACAACTCTGAACAGAGTCAGTATTCAACATTATCTTTCTGATACCAAGTTGTAGCAATAGTTGAGGAACCTATATGAAAGAGAAATCATAATGGTACTTTTTTATTTGTCAAAAAGCCCAAGTACACATTAAACAGAATATTTGAAAAGAAGCTAAAAATGTTCTGGGTGGGAGTATACAAAATACAAGGAGAAGGGGATGTAGTCACAGTGTTTTTGTAGGAGAAACATAAAACCAAGAACTAAGTTTGTGAATATGTAGAATATTGGGTTTCTGTAAATCACTCTGTCCCCAATACTTGTATTATTTAAGACAGACCATTCCCATTTCAGTCTTCAAGTTTTTCTTTCTAATTATTTTTCCACTCACCATAATGACTTGAAAAAGAAAGACTATAATTTTAATAAGGAAACGAAGTCATCCTAAAATGCAAAACAACCTAAAATACAAACGAATTAAGTAAACAATTCTCATTGAGACATATTAGCTTCTCCTTAAACTTAATTTAGTTGAAAGGAATATTTGTTGTCTACCCTGCTTATTTCCCACTGTAGGAATAGCTTATAATACTTATAACTTGTTCATTTAACCAAAAAAAATGTGGGAGTGTTTTGTTTTGTTTTGTTTTTTGCTGGTTGTGGTTGTCGCAGGGCTTGAACTCAAGGCCTGGGCACTGTCCCTGAACTCTTTTGCTTATGGTTAGTGCTCTACCACTTTGAGCTACAATTCCAGCTCCAGTTTTTGAGTGGTTAATTGGAGATGTGTGTCTTACAGGGATTTTTCTGACTAGGCTAGATTTGAATTATGATTCTCAGATCTCAGCCTCCTGAGTAGCTAGGACTGTAGGTGTGAGCACTCAGCTGAGAAGTGTCTTTTAAAAATTACATAAATATCACAAAATCTCAGCCCACTGATTTGTTTCCCATTAAGCACATTTGAAAGTGAGACTGTTAACACAGATCATGGATATAATTTGATAAGTGTGTTTTAAGAAAATTTCAATTTTTTAAATATTACTCAGCACTGACATAGCTAGTCCATATCCAGAGTCTGTTATGGCTATTAAGAAATGTGGCAGAAAGAAACCACTGTCACTTTCAGTGAAATAAATGAGAACTATGCCAATATCAAGGCAAATTCTGGTCAGGCTAACAAAGTAGCACTGAGATTCTATATTTAGGGACACTCCAACTTTTTTCACTGAACTGCATAAGTGATCTTTCTAGGAGCTTTCAGTGTTGTACTCAATAATTGGGTCCATGATCTGGCAGCATATAATAGTTATGGGATATATTTGTGAAATTGTGTAATTTGTCATCTACTGAATCCGAATCATGCCAAGAAAAAAAGTAGTCAGTACATTTTGAAATAAAATACAGACCTGAAGAGAAAATACCCTCAAATCCCTAAGTATTTTCTGATTAATCAGTTAGCATTTTGGCATCTTCTTGGGTTTGGTTAGGTCTCATTCAGACTTTATCCTGATCTTGTATTAGCATTTGAAGTTGCCTGTCTCCATCTTGAAACCCACTTTGCTTTTCTTAAACTCCTGGCTCCCTGGGCACTATTGTAGGTTAATTATTTTTCTGCCATTCTAGCCACTCTTCAAACTAACTTGTGATTTTTGTCCATGTTATTCTGATGCCTTTTTTCATATAAACCATGGAGCTCTTATTATCAGATTTAGAAAAAGTAATATGCTCTTGCACTATTTATAGAAACCATGTTAAATGCATACATTCATCTGAGATAAAATTGTTATCTTTATGATAAACAACCATCCAAGAAAATAGTATATACCTCTACTAAGCTTATCTTTCTTCTAAACTCTCCTTAAAGTTTATAATTTCCCCATACAGATATTGTACATTATGGGCTAAAGCTTATCATTAAGCTTAAATTTTATTTGGTACGAACACAACATTTTGTTTCACTTTTGTCCACATTTCTTTCCTTTCATATCTTTTTTGTCAGTCATGAGGCTTGAACTCAGGGCCCGAAACTATCCTTGAGCATTTTTGATCAAGAGTAGTGCTCTAGTACTTTCAGCTACAGCACTACTTCTGGTTTTCTAGTGGTTAATCATGGACTTTCTTGCTTGGGCTGGAAAAGATACTCAAATCTCAGCCTCCTGAGTAGCTAAGATTACAGGCATGAGCCACTGGCACCTGGCTTACTTTCAAGTCACTGTTTAAATTTTTTCTTTGTAATATTTTCTCTGATTTTACCAAATAAAGCTACTGAGATTGTGTTACTTTATAATTGAAAGGTATATTTTTATATGTACTATGAAATGAATGACACTATGTAAAATAATCTACAGGCTTAATATTTTACATTTTAATGAATTTGCTCTCAGAGTAAAAACACAATATACTTTAGTTCCAAATTATAGATAGATATATACTTTTAATTCCAACTTAATTTTATTGAGAAGAAAGGCCAAACATACTTTGTAAACTTACATGCTTTGCTTTCTCTGTTAGCATCTAAGTAATTTGCTCAGGACTGCAAGCACTAGATACATTACTGTTGACAACAAATGATTCTGTAAAGAATAATAGAACATTCACAACAGTGAGACATGAGACAGTTTTCCTCACATGGCTCATTTGTTTCCATACTGTTTCTACAATCACATTTATACACATCAGGTATAACACAGAAATGATCTCCTCACCCCAAGGCGCATCACCAGTGACTGCCTATTTTCTACCAGGCACCTATGTTTAAAAAAGCACAGGACACATCATCCATTCCAACTCCTCAAACCAATCAACTATTCCACTGCAATATATTTCAAATTCATCTTTGAATTTCATCTTTCATTGCCATCATCTTGAGATGTAACTTGTGTTACAACAGTCTGTTCCATTTCCTTAATTATAACACTTTAGCACATAAAAGTCAATGTTTTCATTTCAAACATATAGACTCATACTTACTCTGTGTCTCTGGGACTAAGTTTTTTCCAGTTTTCCTCAACTCAGTGAAACAACATCAAACTTTCTTTGCTTCCTTTTTTCCCCTGAGTTCTGACTAATTGGATTCCCTTCACTTCCCTAATATACTTTGTTTCGACGTACTACTGTTTTTGTGGCACTTCTCCTCACCTGTCTTTTGATGACATCACAGTTTCCCACTGGCTGTACTCCCATAACACACTGCTAGACGTCCCCAGTGGATGCAGTGCCCTGGACTGCCATCTCTAACACATTTTTAGACTGTGGAGCACCAGTGTCAGTCTACTTAGATCTTGCAATTGGTTTGAATTCTTTCCTAATGTGCCTCCCCTAGCCACTGGCCAGTCTCCTTTGATACTTTATTTGGCCTTAGAACAAAATATTTGAATTTAGCTTCCATATTCAGTTTCAACCCTTGATTTTAGACTACAAATGTTCTCAGATCACTTGAGTATATAGAAATTAGTGATTGGTCAACTGAACAAGCAAAGAAAGTTGACATATTTAAAACAAAAGGCCACACTGAAACACTAACCAGATAATTGAAAACAATGGCAGTTTTGACTTTTCTGGAATATGCATCTCTCCTGATTCAGCCATTAAAATCATTAGGCAAATGCTTCATTTATAAATATCAGAAAGGTCCAAATTTTTACTTCAAAGTATGTGCTTAAAACAGTATTGCTAATTAAGAACTGAAATTTCTAACAATTTTTTAAATTTTTTATTTGCTATTTCTTTTTTTTTCTTCTTTGTTGTCAAAGTGATATACAGAGGGGTTACAGTTTCATATGTAAGGTGAGTACATTTCTTATCCAACTTGTTACCTCTTCCCTCATTTTGCCCCGCCTCCCCCCTTCCTGTTTCCCTCTCCCCCCCACCTTGAGTTGTACAGTTGTTTACGCCAAATGGTTTTGTAAGTATTGCTGTTGCAATGGTTTGTCTTTCTATCCTTTGTCTCTTGATTTTGGTATTCCCTTTCCCTTCCCTATTTCCAATACACGTATATGCAATATCCAGGGTACTTAGATCAGATACAGTGATAGCAGGGGTAAAACCACAGGAAGGGAATATGAGAAGAAAAAAAGTACGGTTTCACATGGCATGTTGAGAATAACTACAACAATATACCTCTTGTTTCCATAACTTGAAGTTCATTTTGCTTAGCATCATCTTATGTGTTCATATGGGCATAGCTATTGACCTATTGTGATCTTCTGCTAGGACTATCCTAGACATATACTAATTCTTCCCTATGAAGGAATCCATCATGTTTCTTTGGGTCTGGCTCACCTGACTTAGTATAATTTTTTCCAGGTCTTTCCATTTCCTTACGAGTGGGGCAGTGTCATTCTTTCTGATAGAAAATGCCAACAATTTTGATTGTATTTTATTATTTGAAACAAATAGTGTTTATGAAACATGTAAGTAAAATAATGAGATACTCTTCATTTCAAAATCATAGGGAATTTAATCATGCCTTCAAGAATGTTTGTTGGAAAATTAACTTCAAATATCATGAAAGCTCTGTGATATAACACTTTGAGGTTTGAGTTACTTGCATTTTCTTCTGCTTCAGAATGTTAATAGGCCAGGCACTGGTAGCTCATGCCTGTAATCCTACCTACTCAGAAGACTGAGATCTGAGGATTGTAGTTCAAAGCCTGCCCGAGCAGAAAAGGCTGTGAGACTCTTATTTCCCAATTAACCACCATAAAACCAGACGTGGCCCTGTGGCTCAAAGTGAAAAAGTGCTAGCCTTGAGCAAAAGAGCTCAGGGACAGTGCCCAGGCCTGGAGTTCAAGGCCCATTACAGGCAAAAAAAAAAAGGAATACCAATAGCAGATACCATTAGTGATAGGTTTTTGGTGTGTGTTTTTTTTTAATAACAGAAGGACAAACATGGGGCTGCATATCTTGGTATACTTAGATGGTGATTTATTAGCCATGCACAATAGAGAAACAAACACAAACACATACTGTCTCAAGATTTTAAGTAGAATTCTGTATCTTGAATGACATATCTCCTAAAATTTCAAACAATTATTTTGACTGACAAATTCTATTTTCTCCCAAGAATAATTGAATGCTGTTAACTCAATAATTCTGCATAAGTTCAAAGCTTCTGAAAGAATTTTATGCAAGTCACTGTCTCTCAATGCTCTCTTGGATTAGTGGAATCATCTTGGTAGTCTAGCCCAGTCTGTTGAAGAGCCAGCCTATTAAAGCCAGGGAAACAGATTCAGATGAAACCATCATAGTCAAAGCCTTCTATAAAGCTTCCTATCCAAATCTAGCCCAAAGTCCTTGAGAGAAAGCCAAGAGTGAAAGCCAAGGAGACCTGAAAGTAGTATCAAGCCCAATGAGAGAGAATCAGGGTCACTGGTGGCATAGATGCAGCCAGGAGTCTAAAGCCAGATGGATTTGAGTATGGTCAAATGGGGGCAAAGAAATCCGCTTTGGCACAACTGCTTTGAGAAAGGACAAGTTCAACTAGACACCGTGCTCTTCTAGCTTGTAACATAGATCAGATATTTATTTTAAAAGGCATTTAGTAATGTCTTCCAATATGAGTCACTGTATTTAGATCATCTTTAGATACCATAGGGAATAACCTACTAGCACAAAAAGGAAACTGTGTCTGCCAATAATGACAAGAGGAAATTCTCTTTAAAACATTAGACTATACTTCATAAGTATGCACATTATGTGTCAATTAAAAATGGTAAGCAAAATGAAGTCCAAGTTATGGAAACAAGCTGTTTATCACTGCTGCTGTTATTTTTAACATACTATGTGAAATTATTTTTTCTGTTTATCTTCACTATAGTTTAGCCCCTGTTGTCACTGTATTTGATTTTGGTATCCTGGGAATTGTATATACGTTTATCTGAATTAGGAAAGGGAAGGGGAACATCAAAATGGTGAGACAAAGGGTAAAAGATGACCCAATGCAACAGCAATACTTACAAGACAATATGTTATAAACTAACTGTACAACTCAGAGGGGGCATTGGGGACGAGGGAAGGTGGGAGAAAAATGAAGGAGAAGGTAACAAGTTTGACAAGAAATGTACTCACTACCTTATGTATGTACCTGTAACTCTGTAGATCACCTTGACAATAAAAATTAAAATTTAAAAAATGGGAAAAAGTAAAATGATTAATTTAAAAATAAAATCAGTTAAGTAGATGATGCAATGCAATCTATTTTCTACAAAATTATTGACTAAAATTCTCTATTATTTGACTCATCTACATGCCCAGAATACAATCATAACAGATGATTACAAGAAGGACCACTAGACTCTACAGAATTCTGAAATATTTCCTTAGTAAGTGATAAACAAATTATATTTTGAATGGTTTGGAAGTCAAATGTAATATACTTTTTTTCAAGAGTTTTTATTATTTTATTTACAGCTTTTTATTATATAATTCTTTTTTTGCCAGTCTTGGGGCTTGAACTCAGGGCCTGAGCACTGTCCCTGGCTTCTTTTTGCTCAAGGCTAGCACTCTGCCACTTGAGCCACAGAACCACTTCTGGCCTTTTCTGTATATGTGGGGCTGGGGAATCGAACCCAGAGCTTCATGTATACAAGGCAAGCACTCTTGCCACTAGGCCATATTCCCAGCCCCTATACTTCTTTTTAAGTGGGAAATTAATTCAATTAAACAGTGTTCCTTTCTACTTATTTGCAATCAAATGACAGGGTACTTTTCATCAGTAAATTTTACTAAGCACACCAAGATCATGTCAGATAACAGAAAATTTTCTGAGTCAACAAAAACATAATGGTATCACTGAAAATAAGGGAAAATATCAAATTTTATACTGAAATAATAATATTTGAAATTTTAAAAAATATATTCTATTTGTCAGGCTCAATGTGGCTCAAGTGAAATAATTTAGAATTTACTATCACTATTAATTGTATAGTTGTGTATTGGGGTTAGAGATGTTGAAACTGGGTCCATTTTACACATGGCCAATAAATAAAAGATCTATCTTAATATATAGTTAGGCAGTAAGAGACAGATATGTCTAGAAGGATATAATTAGACAAAGTACCTACATTTTTGGAAGGGCACACTACATCACACATGATTTATAATTGTGAAACTGGGACTTCAGAGAGGTAACTAGAACGCTGAAACCTGTTGAAGTTATTTTAGGAATGGGGAAAAGGGAAAATGATTCAGAGGAAGAGATTAATTAGAATGCCCTGCACACGTGAACACAGGGCCTGGGTACTGTCCCTAAGCTTTTGCACTCAAAGCTATTGCACTGCTTCTGGTTTTCTGGTGCTTAATTGGATATAAGAATTTCATGGATATTTCTGGCACAGCTGGCTTCAATCTGCAATCCTCAGATCTCAGCCTTCTGAGTAGCTAGGATGACAGGCAATGCCACTGAGTGAACATATTTGACAAAACAAAAATGGCGCTCTTATGTGATTCAATCTTATACATTCTTCTATGAAACACTAGGGAATATAATTATATTTCCTCAATATACTAAACTCTACAGAACTCTCCCAAATATGTAATTTGACACTGATACTAAATATGATTCGGGGTCATAGATAAATTATTAACACTGATTTTAAAATTAGGGAGTATCAATTGCTACAGTGGTTTGATTCAAGTAATAACATTTTTATGGAAAAGAAATTTAACATGTGTTGTCCAACAATTTCAAAATACCTTGAAACCATTAACCCTACCCTCCATGATGTAACCTCTTATAATCATTCTTTAATAGGTTGGAAAGCAAAACATTAAAAAATACCTAAGAGAAATTTTTTCTATCATTAAATGATTCAGTGGTGATAAGAACAGCTTGCATTATGGAAGATTTTGTATTCTATACCATGTAGTCAACTTCACAGTGTCAAATCAGAGAACATATTTCGTTCGGCTTTCCTATAGTAAATGAAATTCCTCCAATATTACTCTAATTAAGCAAAAATATTAAAAATAATTTTCCATTACAAGTAATGAATGAACCAGATGAAAACTATAAAGCACTGGCAGTTCCGTTGGCTCATCTTCACAGTGGTGCCACAGCTGGTACTCAGCAATACCATTGTCTCATGCATTGCGGACTTGTAGCCACCTGTGAAAGCCTGGGATCATTTTATTGCAATCTTCCATCTGGCTCACTTTTTGTAGACATGGTCCGCAGTCAGACAAGTGAAATCTCTTGGCCCTATTAACATTCTAAAGGCATTTTCCACTTACGATCTGTGAGGTGTCTAAATTTTTCATATCCTAGTTGATCAATTCTTCACTCTAAACCCAGTGCCTCTAAACCCAAGATGTTTGCTGAATAAAGGAATCTATCATTATGTAAAGAGTATCTAAAATGCAGATATGCTAGGAGGCCACAAGTGTTAAAACTACTGAATTATTGTTTGGTGAAATGCCTGGTCGAAATCCTAAGAAAAATGCCCTTCATGGTAAGTTCACAAGTGTATATGTACATTTTTCCTAAAATAGTTTTTCACCAGTACAAAAATGTTGATTCATACAGTTTTCTTGCATGGATCTGAGTTATATATGTTTCTGTTGTCACAATTTAACTACATAGCACCAGTCCCAGACAACACCATTCAAAGTTTAATGACTATGGTGCATTAACTGAGAAATTGTTTAATGTACAAACTATGCTACCAGATCCTTAGTCTACTGATCACTACACAAATAACTGTGTGTCATGGGAAATGACAAGTCATGTCCCTTTCAGGATTTTTAGTGATTGATTCCTAGGCATTTGTTATTAAGCTCTCACACAGACAGCAATGTGTATATTTGTGTTGCTTTTTTGTTTCCCTGTGAAAAACACATGTGACAATTAATGAAAAGTAAATGAGCAAAATGTATAAGTGCAGCAAAGAAATAAAAGAAGTGCATTCAAATAGTTTGTGAATGGATGTATAGAAGAAATAGCTGTCCATAGGTTTATTAACACTATTTCCATTAAATGACCTCTAGAAATGTATCTGGAGAAATTTGGTGAAGGCAAACTTAATGACATAATGGAGGGAGGGGTTTGTGACAAAAATGATGACATGTGTCCGACATGAAGCAATCCTAACACAAAATCTTTACATTAAAGGAACTCAGAGGTATTTTGTGACATTCAATGAAGAGGGGTAAAATGTTGAAAATGGATCCCCTATTAGAAAAGAGCATGAGAATTGTCTAAATCACAAATAAAAGCACTTGCACTGTTTCCTAGGTTATACAATAGACCAACACATGCACTGTTCAAACTGCAATGATAAATTGTGTACAAATAACTACAACTCTTTAACTTTAAATATTTATATGTCTTCAATTACAAGGTACTAAATAGATATTACTTTTAGTTTATTGTTCATTTCCATATGCGTCTTTGAATAAAAATAAGACAGTTTTTGTATTTGAAATTTTCAAAGGTTATAGAATAGTCACAGCCTCCCATTGATAGTTAAGATCATTTTGAATGATTTCAATTGTCACAATCATGTTTATTCTCCTTCACTGTTCTATAAAGTGAGTACTTATTATATTTTATTATGTGTTGGGCTCTGGCTATACCTTTAAGGGGCAGTCCCGAGAGGCCTGCCTCTTCTCCCGCCCTGGGGCTGCTTGGCTGTTAGCCACTCCTACCCCCTTCCAGGTCCAGAACCCAAAGAGGTAGCAAACCAGCCCCGCCTTCCTCCTCGGCCACGTGTGTGTGAAGATGGTGCCGGGCCAGGCCCAAGGGGCGGTCCTATGGGATGTGATGACCGCCCATAGAGGAAGTTCTGTGACATCACTATGATGGGCAGCTTATCAGCCTATCGCTAGTATGCAGTTAGTCCCTCCCCTTCCTGCCACCATTACTGTTATATAAACCCCTCCCCTGAGTAAATCTGGTGGAAGTTCCAGAAGCTTACCCCGAGACAGCCAGTGTGACTCCCGTGTCATTTTTTTAAGTGTGTGAGGGGAGGAGGGGCGTCTCACGACTACGCACTGCCAAGGTTTGCACATTGGGCCGTACTCCAGCTTTCCACCTGGCGGGACGGGGCGGGATATGTGCGAGGGTGAAAGGGGTCCCGGCAATTATGGGCAGGAATCAACTTCTTGATAAGAACTAAAAAGAATAAGACTGTGACAACAGAGAAATAAAATCTGGTTGAATGCATTATAAACTTCCTTTGAAAGAGAAGAGATCCAAGTATATAAAAGTCCTACAGAACAGCAGGGCCTTGGTTAGCTAAAACTGCTCAGTAGTCAATTATCAAATGAGTTAATAAATGAATAACCAGTAAAGGAAGGGAAGAATTGAACTTGTAATTATCACCATTACTTAGGAGAGGAAAAGCAGTGTTGAAAATTATTTTTTGTCTGATGTGTATATCCCAACAGAATTTTTAATTTTCCAAAATTAGGAGGACATGAAGCAGCTGGTGCCCTAATTCATTGGCAGGATCATTTTTGTGCTTTGTTTTTAGCTATAGAAAACTTGACTAGAGCTAGGCGCTGGTGGCTCATGCCTGTAATCTTAGCTACTCAAGAGGCCAAGATCTAAGGATTCAGTTCAAAGCTAGCCTGGGGAAGGAAAGTCCACGAGACTCTTATCTGAAATAAATCACAGCAAAAGCAGGAAGTGGAGCTGTACTCAAGTGGTAGAGTGCTAGACTTGAGCAAAAAGGAGCCCAGTGACAGCACCCAAGCCCAGAGTTCAAGCCCCATGACTGACAAAAACAAGCAAAAAAAAACCACTTGACTAGAGAGTGTCAGGGGTTGAGAGAAAAATGACAATTTTGAGTTCAGGTTTCTGATTTGTGTTTTTATAAAAGCCGATTATGAAGTTATAACTCAGTAAGAAATTACCCATATGTGAACATAGAAGAATCTTGACCATTACAGCAGAATATACCATGGTTTTCTTTCCTATTCTAACTCCTTATTAATGAGGTATGTAGCACTACCCTTTGCTTCTTGCAGCAGTGCAAGGAAGACCATGACTCTGATGCCCTGTTTCTGTAATAGTTGAGTTCAACATTGTCTTTGTGATTTATCCTCAAGTTCAGAGCCTGAAAGGCAATAACCAACAACTAGGAGTAAATGAGTAATGATACAAGTAAAATTAAATTAGTATAAATTAGTATTGGTGATACATATCAATGGTTGGCCAGGAGCAAGTAGCTCTTGCATGTAATCATAGCTACTTAGAAGGCTGAGATCTTAGGATCACAGTTCAAAGCCAGCCTGGACAGAAAAAACTTAGGGACTCATTTGCAATTAACCAGCATAAAGCTGGAAGTAGATGTGCAGCTTAACTGGCAATAACATCTTTGAACAAAATAACCTAAGTAAGAGCATAAAACCTTGAGTTCAAGCCCCAGTATATACATACATACATATATGTATATGTATATATATATACATATAGAGAGAGAGTTCAAGCCCCTGTGTGTGTATATATATGTATATACATATATATACATATATACATACACACACACACACACACACACACATATTATGCTGAAGAGCTTAGTGGAATGCTGTAAGAAAAATAAACATAAGAGTTGCAAAGGGCCCAGCACTGGTGGCTCATTCTTGTAATCCCGGCTACTCAGGAAGCAGTGATCTAAGGATCTACATTCAAAGCCAGCATGGGCAGGAAAGCATGTGAGACTCTTTTATCTTGAATTAACCACTAGACAACCGGAAGTGGTGCTGTGGCTCAAAGTGGTAGAGTACTAGCCTTGAGCAAAAGAGCTCAGGGACTAATGCCCAGGCCCCCAGTTCATGTCCCATGATTGATGAAAAAAAAAGGGGTATTGAAAAGAATAAATAGGAATATATACATATCTACATTCATATAATTACAACTTTATGTATAAATGATGTGTCTGTGTCTATGTGTGTGTCTGTACAAGTATTGGGCCTCCTGTTTTTTGCTGGGATTTTTGCTCAAGACTGCTGCTCTACCACTTAAGCCACACCTCCACTTCTGGATCTTTGCTGGTTTATTGGAGATAAGAGTTTCACGGACTTTTCTTTCCAGGCTGACTTCAAATTGAACAACAGTCCTCAGATCTCAGCCTCCTGAGTAGTTAGGATTATAGGTGTGAGCCATGTGCACCTGACACTTATATTACTATGTCATAATAATTAAAAACTAAAATTATAAAACAGTATTTACAATAGGAGAACAAAAAAGAAATAAATGAACCACAGATAGAACTATAAAACTTTATTGATGAAGAATATCTAATCAGTGGGGAACTATACCATGTTCATAAATTGAGGCACTATTGAAAGATATTAATTCCTCCTCAAAATGATCTATATCCAAGTAAATTCCAATTATAATCCCAATATATGTGGGAATTTGTGAAAATTGACAAATTGAGTTTGCACCTCATATAGAATTTATGGAAATATAAAGATTCAATAATATGAACATCTTTTGGAAGTCATAGAATTTGAAGGAATTCTAATTTCTATCAAGATCTGTTAATAAGTTTTTTGTCTACAAGTGGTTTATTTTCTTGGTTAAAATTTTTAATAATTAAAATATAATAATTTTCCATTGATAAATTATAGAACAAAATAGAAAATAATAGGAAGTCTTGGAGATAAGACATATTGCCACCTATGTGATGAGACAGGTAAGACTAAAGAACAATGGGGGAAGGTGTGTTATAAAAGTAAATTAAGGTAATAAATGGCAATTAATGATCAGTTAGGCCACCACATAGATTATAGATGTAAATGTGAGAGGTATACTAAATCTTAGAAAGTACCTTCACTATCTTGCAAAGTTATCTTAAAATAGATATATAGGGTACTAACTTAAAAGCAATGGATTGGTATGTTGTATTATATTCCAAATAGGATATCCCATTCATGAGATGACATTAGAAAAGTAAAAAGTTAAGAAACAGTGGAAGAACATATTTGAAATTCACATCATGAACAAAGGTCTATATAAAGAAAAATCATACTAAGTGAAGTGAACCAGACCCAAAGAAATAATACTGACTCTACGGTTTCCCTCATGGGCAATAATTAGTAAACATCTAGGATCATACTAGCAGAAGAGCACAATAGCTCAGTAGCTATGTACATTGAACACTTAAGATGATGCTAAGTAAAATAAATTCTAAGTTATGCATACAAGTGTTTTAACACCATTGTTGTTATTTTCAACATACCATGAGAAATTATGCCCTTTTATTTTTGTGTTTCTTTCCCGTGGTTTAATCCCTGATGACACTGTAACTGATTTTCGTACCCTGAGTATTGTATATGTGTTGTTCTGAACTAGGGAAGGGAAGGGGAACATCAAAATGGTGAGACAGAGGACAAAGGGTGAAGCAATGCAGTCAGTTAAATAATGGTTGTCTTAGCCATTTCATTGGGGGATACTTTGTTATGCAAAAATAGATAAATAATACTAACACTCATATATTTTCTGGCTTCTATCCAAGCTCTGAGATAGCTTGGGCCTGTGAAAAGATGAATTAGTTCCCTGAATATTGTATATATGTGTATTGGAACTAGGGAAGGGAAAGGGAATATCAAAATCGAGAGACAAAGGATAAAAAACCAAACCAAGGCAACAGCAATACTTACAAAACTATATGGTGTAAACCAACTGAACAACTCATGGGGGGAGGGAAATGAAGAGAGAGGAAGATGGGGGGAAAATGAGGAAGGAGGTAACAATTTGGATAAGACATATACACACTGCCCTACGTATGAAACTGTAACCCCTCCATACATCCCTTTGAAAATAAATTTAAATTTAAAAACAGAATTCCTACATATCAAAACCAAATAGTACTAGAGTCTGATGTCAAAATAGGTAACATGAACAGGTCTGTCAAAATTAGAATACCCAAATCGTTAGCAATTAAACATGTTTTCCAACCCTATTAGTAATCAGAGAAGTTCATACTTATAAATATTCAAACTACGGTAACATCCTAAATCAGCTACAATTTTAAAATTTGATTTGTAATACTCTAGAGAATAGGCTAACTGGACTTCAAGACACCGCAGGTGGCAGTTTAAATTGGTACACTAGGTGGATCTACTAACTCTGAACAGACATATTTTGATCTAGCAATTATATGCCTACATTCATAATGGAATTATGTCTAATAGCCAAAGACAGAGACGATTGAAATATCTACCAGTTTTGCATTGGTAAGAACTCGGGG
Organism: Perognathus longimembris pacificus; assembly: GCF_023159225.1. Taxonomy (NCBI): domain Eukaryota; kingdom Metazoa; phylum Chordata; class Mammalia; order Rodentia; family Heteromyidae; genus Perognathus; species Perognathus longimembris. The sequence goes on from NC_063188.1 coordinate 97,180,529, forward strand.
AGTAATCAATATAAAATTACATAGTAAAGAAAATGATTGAACTACTTCCCTATGCAACATTGTGGATACATCACACAAACACAAAATTGAACGAAGAAAACCAAATACAGTGTATGTAGTACAAATATATTGTGTGATCCCCTTTACCAAAATCTTCAAAATAGAACAAACTAATCTATGGTATGGAGACCATGTTCATATTGTGGTAAGGACAGTTGAACTGGTGATAAAGGGATAAAATGGAAGGTTTCTGGGGTGCTAGTTGATTACTATTTCTCTCTTCACTTTGTGATAATCTGTTAAGATACGTACTGTCTTTTGACATATTTCTAAGAACATTTATTAAAATAAAAATAAAATACAGACTTATGAGTTGATTTCCTTTGTAATTTTTAATAAAAACAGTTTTCAAAACATCAGTAGTATAAAAAGAGGTATTTGACATACCAAAAATAACATTCTTTTTTTTTAAATAAATAGCTTCTCTTTATGGAATAAAATAGTATTCAGAAGCTATTCTGATATAAATAAATTTGGCACAACAAAAACTCCTTGATGACTAGTTGCTATATTTACTTGAAAGTAAAAAGGCTCCATTAATTTTAATTATATTTCAAAAATCAGATTTTCCACTAAATCAAACTGGTCTTTCTCTCATTTGCAGAATTAAATTTTGATGCATCTGGGTATTTCTACAGATCATTAACATGGTGAATGGGACTAACTTTGGCAAAATATAAACAAATTACTTTGTCTATAAATGACATAAAATCATGTTTATATTCTTATTCTTTTCCCCTGAGTTACTATTTTTAATTCCTAGATCTTTGATTATATTTATGTGAACATTATATATAGGAAACTTTGATATTCTCTGCCAATAAGCATCTGAGTGATGATGGATGATTTACTTTATCATATCTGGCCTCAGTTTTCTCCAATGTAAAATAATGAAACTTTTACTTGCTAATGTTTAAGAAAACTATACATTGATTTTAGCAATCATGTGGATTCTTTTCTTTTTGCCAGTACCAGGGCTAGAACTCAGAGGCCTCACTCTTCATTGACTTTCTTGCTCACAGCTAGTCCTCTACTTGAGCCTTGTCTTCAGTCCTCCTTTTTCCTGATTAATTAGAGATGCAGGGTAGCAGCCATATCCGCTGGGCTTGATTTGAAATATGATTCTGTAGATATCAGCTAGGATTATAGGTGTGAACCACTGGCACCCAGATAACGTGTGTGTGTGTGTGTGTGTGTGTGTGTGTGTGTGTGTGTGTGTGTGTGTGTGTGTGTTCTGGCACTTGAATTCAGGGTCTGGGCACTATCCTTGAGCTTCTTGTTGCTTTAGCCTAGCTCTCTTCCACTACAGCCATAACTCAACTTCTGGATTCTTTTTGTAGGTGGGGAGGGTAGTTAATTGGAGATAATAGTCTCATGGATTTTCTTGCCCAAGCTGACTTTGAACTGTGGTCCTCAGATCTCAGCCTCCTGAGTAGCTAAAATTATAGATGTGAGCCAATGGCACCCAGTTTGCCTTTGGATTTTTGATGGAGCCATTGCAATGATTTATCCCTGTTTCACTCCACCCTATCTGGAGTGGTTTAACCCAACTTTCCTAATTGAGAGAATCTCACGACAACTGACCAAATCATTCTCTATACTACCTAAGTCCCTAAGAGATGCTTCCTAGTAGCATAGCCAACAAGTGAATTTGGCAAGACCATGTAGATAAACAATTATACAAATAGGGACATGCCACTGATTTGAGCAGAACTGGGGAAAGTAGCAACTATACAGTACCTAGAACTTTTCAGCTGGGCTAGTTTACCTTGGTCTCTTTGTACATGACTGATTCCCAGCTAACATCACTTCTGTCTCCCATAAAAGTCTGTGCCAAACTGAACCTTAGACCTTCCATCCTGGTCATCAAAACTAGACTATATGCATCCTCACTTCCCAGCAAATACCACTTAAATGTGATTGCTCTCATCAATTATGTTTACATAGATTTTTGAGACCTATTGCCAATGGAACAAAATTGAAACTGGATTTCACCTTCTATCTGGGAAATACCTCCACTTAGTTTTGACACTGGCTATGATTTGGGCTTTCTTCATTATTGTGATCAAAAGAATGCAAAACATTCCCTAGTTTATTTAGGATTTGTTTTCCTCTCTTGATTATACCCCTCTCCCAAAGATTATCCTGATTTTTAATATTTATTTTAAATATATGAAGTCACTCCACTTAGACTCTATGAGAATATAAACAATTATGCCAGTCCCTTCTCTTACATTCTCTTCTCTTTAAAAGGTTACACATTTTGTGCCAGTCCTGGGGCCTGAACTCATGGTCTGGGTGCTATCCCTGAGTTTATTTGCTCAAAGCTAGCACTCTGCCACTTGAGCCACAGTTCCATTTCTAGCTTATTAGTGGTTAATTGGAGATAACAATCTCATGGTCTTTCCTGCCTAGACTGGCCTCAAACCTCAATTCTCAGATCTCAGCCTTCTGAGTAGCTAGGATAACAGGCTTCAGAAACGACTGCCTGGGCTAAAAGTTTACCCATTGAAATCTTACTTCATTACTTTCCATTGATCTTTCTCATTATTAATGCTTTTTTTCTGTTTTTTCCCCAAGTCTGTACTTTTCAGTCTAATAGTTTACTAGCAGTCCAATGTAGGAGCTATCTGATTATGTTAATTGATATACGACACATTTTATAGACACCATTAAACGTATGTAGAGCAGTTTATGTATGCAATTACATTTAACAAGTTCAGTGTTCTCTTTCTCATTCTAGTACTGACACCAAACCAGAACACCTTCTAAATGTATTGCTGTAATTAATGTTAGACATTCCACCCCATTTTAACAGAGAACCATTGATACTTGGCAGTCTTCTTTTTATGCTGGCTACTTTGTTCCTTTAAATCAGACTGGACATTGGCTTATGTGTTTAATGGCCTGCGTGGTTAAGATAGCAGCAAAGATTACATAGGTCACTTTATTGACCAAGTTTTCCCTTTAAAATCTGGGCAGGATACAGGGTCAGGAGTTCATACTGATTGTCCCAATTCAGTTCTACCTTTACTTAACCATTTTATTTCACAGTACTCTTAGAACTTCATTTTTTTCTAGATTTATCATGTATTACAGTTATCTACTATATGTATTTGTGTGGGGGGAGTGTACATGCATGCATGCATGTTGATGCTGGGGCTTGATCTCAGGGCCTGAAGCTCAATGCAACTAATCTGCCACTTGTGCCACAGCTCCACTTCCGGCTTTTTGCTGTTTAATTGGAGATAAGGGTATCGCAGAATTTCCTGCCCTGGATGGATTCAAATCATGATCCTCAAATCTCAGCCTTCTGAGTAGCTAGGATGACAAGTGTGAGCCACTGGAATCCAATCAGTTGTTCACTTTTTATATATTATACAATATATTGTATGTGACTAAATTGTAATGATTGTCTCTCCATAAAAATATATGCATTTCATAGCTATTTTTTGTTAGTTTGACCTGTGACCATATGCTTCTGAATTCTCTAAACTGTAAAAATGTAGATCATCTTTTGTGTCAACTTTACCTGAGCGCAGCCTCTCTAGAAAAGAAAGAACCTAAACTTATCCTGGAGGAAGAGCAAAATTTTAAAATCATATGGCAAAGTTTCAAGGTTTTGTGTAAAATCATCTAGTTTTCATTTGCAAGGGACAAAATACTTCCTTGAAATTCTACATTTGAGATGACAATTTTAGCTGAGTTTCCCAATTCCACCAATCCAAATAAAAGATACATGAAGAACCAAATAAATATTGGGAATTATTAAATAAATATTGCAGATTATTAAATACATATGCTCAATTGGGAGACCACTTGCCTAGAAAGTGTGAGATTCAGAGTTCAAGAACCCCAGTTCTACCAAAGCACTTCCCACACATTCACAATTACTACTCTCCATGACTGTACTCTCTAAGAGTCAACTCATAAGATGTAATGTCATAATCGATTACAACACATTTCATTGGAAGTCTTGGACAGCTTTCAATTACATTAGCACATTTCTTGAGATGTTTTTAGGCTCCATGAAATAAATTCTGATTTCCTAGGAACCTATTTCTATAGGAAAACATATTATTGATCAGATCTAGGCTCATAGGATCCCAACAATGAGATGAGAAAGAATATGGGGATTGCTTAGAAAATACAGAAAATCGATTAGACTATTGCTTACAACAATTGACCAAAATAAGTTAGAAATTTAGCAGATCTCCAGTATCCCAAATTGTCATGTATACATCAGTTCACATGAAACTCTTTCACTATATCAACAAAATCAACTAAATTATATAGTTAATTTTCTCATTAATTTCTCTACCAAATCCTTTTTAGATGTCTCTGGAGAATTTCCTACCTGAGTGAAATTAGCTTGGACTTGTGTGGTCCCATGTCTCATACATTTGACTTCCTCTGTATATGAGTCTTATATTTTAATTTCTTTCCCATATAATGGCTCATCCTGTTCAACTCATTGCTCTAGGCTACATTGAACTAGGCTACTTGAGGGCCAGGCAGAATAACAAGGGCAAAAGAGGATAGCCACACCCCATGCTTTTCACAAACCCAATTTTGGTTCTAAAACTTATCAAGAGGAACATGGCAAGAAATTCAACTCTGAAACTTAAATCTCTCATATCATTAATTCTTGGGAAAATATGCCTTGGATTTCTTTCCTAGGATAGATGTTTTCTCTGATAATCTTGACAAAAGTGACTCATCAAGTTCCTCATGTAATTCCATACTTTGTTGTAAAAGATATATATCTCAGTATCTCACACAACCTGTTCTTCCTGGGATGTGTCCTAGACACACATCCACATACTCATGTGCAAGCGCATGTGCGCGTGCACACACACACACACACACACACACACACCAAAGAACCCTGTGCCTCAGCAAATTTTCTAAAAATGGGGCTAGGAATGTGGCCAAGTGGTAGAGTGCTTGCATAACATGCATGATAGCCTGGGTTCGATTCCTCAGTACCACATATACAGAAAAAGCTGGAAGTGTCACTGTGGCTCAAGTGGTAGAGTGGTAGCCTTGAGCAAAAGAATCCAGGGGCAGTGCTCAGGCCCTGAGTTCAAACCTCAGGACTGGCAAAAAAAAAGTTAATGTACAATGATACATTCAAATACATACAATAGCCCCAAAGAACAGGTATTTTGTTGACTTCAGTGAATGTTAAATTTGTTCCTCCTGCCCCTGCAATTTCTGTTTAAACCTGAACTTTGTAGGCATGATGTAAATTTCTGTTTTATACATTGTTTAATCTTTGGCTAAGAAAGTTTATATTTCTGCCAGCTCAGTATAATTATGTAGTCCATGTCTATCTCTATAATTGCCTTTGTTTAGAAGATAAATTCTATACCACTTCTATTGTTCTCCAACTCACAGTTTCTTTGAGTTAATATTTGATTATTACTGAATTTCATATTTTCACTTGCTTAGTAAACTTACTGATTTTCTTTTGTGGTGCTGGGAATTGAACCTCCAGACTAGTACATAGCAGATAACTGCTCTACCAATGAGCTACACCTCCAGTCCAATAATGTAATTGAAATATCATTCCTTTGTCATATGCATACATTTTAAAATATACAATGCAATTTTAGTATATTCACTGAAATATTCAACCGTAATCATCCGAGAAACAAATTTAGTAATTCATTGAAATTAAATGCTCTGAAATTCAGAACATTTTCAGCAACTTAAAAATTAAGCACTGTACTCATTACAAACACCTCTCATTTCCCCTCAAGTTTCCTATCTCAAAGCTAATGTAACCATCCATCTATTTTCTGTCTCTGTGGACTTACTTATATTGGGATATTTCATACAAATGAAGTTATATATTATATTGTCTTTAATGATAGATTTCTTTCACTAAGAATGTTTTTAAAGATTTATTTATTATATATGTAATAACCCATTATATATATATCACATTTTTTCCAATTATCAATTGATGGAGATTCTCATTTTTTCCTGCCATTAATGGTGCCATGAACATCTATGGTCAATGTTTTTGTGGTCATATATTTTCAATTCATTTAGGAAGAGAGTTCATGCGATAACTGTACATATATAATATTTTAAGAGACTACTAAGCTTTTCTAAGAGATCGGATCATTTTACATCTCCATCAGGAATATATAAAGGCCATAATAAACCTCAATCTTCAATTACCATATTAAAATTTTATTTCCTCACTAGGCACCGGTGACTTACTCCCATAATCCCAGCTACTCAAGAGGCTGAGATCTGAGGGTCACGGTTCAGAGCTAGCCCAGGCAGGAAATTCTATGAAATTTATCTTCACTAAACTACTCAGAAAAATCCGGAGTGTTGCTGCAGCTCAAGAAATAGTGCAGTAGCCTTGAGCACAAAGAGGCTCAGGCTCAGGGACGTTGCCTGGGCCCTGAGTTGAAGCTCCAGGAACAGTGGTAAAACAAACAAACAAAACCCTTTATTTTCTCACTAAAAATATTGTTTGCAGCAAAATCAAAACATTCTCTCTTTTTTGCCTATACTAGAGCTTAAATTTAGGGTCTGGGTACTGTCTCTAAGCTTTTGCACTCAAGACTGGTGCTCTACAACTTAAGCCATTCCTCAACTTCCAGCACTTTTTTTGCTGGTTAATTTCTGCTGGGACTCAGCCTCTTGAGGAGCTAGGATTATAAGCATGAGTCAGCAATGTGTAGAAATGCATACTCTTTAGTATGCCTATTGTGATTTCTTGGTGCCTCTTAGGGCCACAATCTGTCTTCAACCCCAACAATTTTCCAACCCTCCTTCTTCCATCTCATTACTATTGCTTTCTTAAAGTAGTAAAAATATAAAATAAAAAAGAAGTATGATGCTCATGATTCTTTGCAATGTCAGGTTTTTAGACTTTGTGTAAATTATGTGACAGAAACACTGAATGTTTGTTAGTGATGAATTTCATATCACTGGGACTATGCATAAGGAGCTATAGCTTAAATTATATTCTGTCAATATGTCTTGTATATGGATTCTTGTGTGCACATTTAATATGAGGCTGCAAAATCCAGATCTTAGAAGCAATTGTTTCTCTTGTTTGAAGAAGCCTGTATCTTACTATTATAGAATTAATGCTACTTGCAGAAATAACTGCCACTTGTTTTGTCTCTTTCCTCTTTAATACTGAATTGGGGGCCTCAAAAGCACATACTCTTAACAGTTTTACATTCCAGTTCACTTTTACCCAACAACATTCGTGAGCAAAGGTATCAGTGTCACAGTTTAAACCACATAAATTGGATTACAGATGCTCTTTGTTTATCTTACTAAGAAGTATAATATGAACTGTTTTTCTGGTGCTTATTATCTGTGGTAGAGAGGCTAAACTGCATATTATTTTTTTACCTATTAAGCCACAAATATTTTTGATAGTGAACAAATACTTTAATTTCCCATCCAGATTTTCAGATTGGCCCCCTCACTTCTAATATTACTAATCAACATCTGGGCCAACAGAAAATTTGTGGTTCATGCATACAAACTAAATTATATTCATTTGTCTACAAAGAATATGACCATGTTGTTGCCACAGGAATACTCTGGTTATTAAGTAGGTCTCTTTGCACCTGTTCGGCAATCAGCCCAATTTAATCCAGGCACTTCTCTAAATATTAATGAAGTTGAGCAGGCAAAAATGTTTAAATCCTTGGCATCTTCCTTCAAGGAAAGAATTATGACAGTTAATGTATTTAGAGTATGCTTAATTGTAAATTTGCTTAGTGTCCACATTGGCAGGAGCAGGTAAGCATAATCAATTTAGCATCAATTATAGATATTGTTTTAAGAAGAACAGAAAAAATTGAAATAAGAATTCAATAGATAAGGGAGAAAATTATTAAGAGCAGAGGTTTATTTAACTAATGTTTATCCTTTTTTATAACCCTGATTGTACATTACAATTACCTGAGTGAGTTTTAAGGCTACCAAACCGTGTGTGTGCGCGCACGCGTGCACGCATTATATATAAAACATATCTGAGCTCTTGGATCCATCCTAAATAAATCAGAACATAAACAAATCTAGTGACTGAGTATTAGTCTTGGTGCTTCCCAAAATGTTAAGGCACAAACAAAGTACCTGAGATCTTCTGTGTAAAGAATATATTTTACATTTTGTGGTTCTTTTTTTCTTCTTGTTTTCCTCACTTTTGTTACTGTTTTTTTTTTGTCTTATATGTAAGTTTATCTGAGTTGGGGAGGAGGAGGGGAAGCACAGAAATGATGGTACAAAGGGTGAACTAGTTCAGCAGTGAGACTCACTAGACACTGTACTGGAAATGAACTATACTCCTTGGCAGTGAAGGGGGTTGGGAGGGAAAAACTGGGAGAAAATAAGGGAGGAGGTGACACTGTTCAAAAAGAAATGTACTCAAATACCTGACTTAGTCACTGTAACCCCTCTGGTACATCACTTTTGCAATAAAAATAAATTTAAAAAATAAAAACTAAAATAAAGAATATGAATAATTAGAGCATGGCCTAAGAGTTTGGATTTGAAATAAGCATCCATAATCATTCTTGTGTAGTTCTACCAAACATGTTTTGAGTAACAAGGCTTAAGTTCAGTGGTTCTCAGACTTGAATATGTACCAGGGTTCCTTGGAAGGCTTGCTAGAATGAAGAGGGAGGAGCTCCTCTCCTAGCATTTCTGATTGGATAATTCTGGAATGGGGCCTAAATATTTGCATTCCCGGGTGATGCTTATGAGGCTGGTTAACGAACACTAAATCATATCCAAAATCTACACATTCAGAAATCAATCACTTGAAACACAAAACTAGCTTTCACAAAGAACACAAAAAGCAGGAGCCCACTGAAAGATAGGAACTCACTCACATATTTGAAAAGGCTAAACTATCTGATATCCTACACAGAAAGCATAAGAACTTCAAATTGGAAGCAAACTTAATACCTTGATGGAAACGGACACAATTAAAGTTGTCAGATCAACAGTGAGGGTGGATAAGAACTATTAAAAAGCAAGTCTGGAGCTTAAAAAGCACAACAGGTGTTGATGAGCTATCTCTGCCAAAAAATTCAGTTCCCTGGCCTCATTCACTAAGCAGCCAACTGTTCTCAATTATTAACAATCTTTAGATACCTAAATAATACTCAGAACTGATTCTCAGATTTAGAGACACATGTATGGCAAGCAGGGTCTTCTTTTCTACTAGTAATTTGCATATGTGTTTCTTTTGACTGACCTAAATGATTTTATTTTTTTAAGTTTTTATTATCAAACTGATGTACAGAGAGGTTACAGTTTCATACATTAGGCATTGGATACATTTCTTGTACTGTTTGTTTCCTCCTCCCTCATTCTCCCACACCCCCCTCCCCTTTCCCTTTCCCCCCCATGAGTTGTTCAGCTCATATACACCAAACAGTTTTGCAAGTATTGCTTTTGTAGTTGTTTGTCTTTTTTTACCCTGTGTCTCTTGATTTTGGTATTCCCTTTCAATTTCCTAGTTCTAATACCAGTATACCCGGTTTCCAATATACTCAGATAAGATACAGAGATAGTGTAGGTACAACCACAGGAAGAGGATACAAGAAGACCATCAACAGTGGAAGCTACAGTTACACATAGCACGTTGAAAGTTGTTACAACAGTGATATAACAATCGTTTCCATAACATGGAGTTCATTTCACGTAGCATCATCTTATGTGTTCATAAGGGTATAGCTATTGGGCTCTTGTGATCCTCTGCTGTGACTTGCCTAAACCTGTGCTAATTATTCCCTATATGGGAGTTCATGTTTCTTTGGGTCTGGCTCACTTCACTTAGTACAACTTTTTCCAAGTCCTCCCATTACCTTACAAATGGCACAATGTCATTCTTTCTGATAGAGGCATAAAATTCCATTGTGTATATGTACCACATTTTCCTGATCCATTTGTCTACTGAGGGGCATCTGGGTTGGTTCCAGATTCTAGCTATGACAAATTGTGCTGCGATGAACATTGTTGTGCTGGTGGCTTTAGTGTGATTTTGTTTGTGGTCTTTTGGATAGACACCCAAAAGTGGGGCTGCTGGGTCATAGGGGAGCTCTATGTTTAGCCGGATTGCATCAAACTGCAGACCTAAATGATTTTAAAAAATTGCCATGTTCAGGCTGGGAATGTGGCCCTAGTGGTAGAGTGCTTGCCTAGCATGCATGAAGCCCTGGTTTCGATTTCTCAGCACCACATATACAGGAAAGCTGGAAGTGGTGCTGTGGCTCAAGTGGCAGAGTGCTAGCCTTGAGCAAAAGAAGCCAGGGACAGTGCTCAAGCCCTGAGCTCAAGCCCCAGGACTGGCAAAAAAAAAAAAATTGCCAAGTTCCCAACACAAAGGACTCCTACTATTAGTCCTAGTTTCTAGGACCAATCATAGGTCTCTTGATGCCAAAGGCCAGGACCTTGAAACTCCCATTTCTAAGTACTTACCCTCCTCTATGGATGCCCCACATATGAATAGTCTTTGTTTTACTTACCTAGCTGACCTACAGCTGAAGAGATGCTTATATTCAATATGTCTGACCATTGCCTTCACACTTTATGTTTTCAAACCTTTACCTGATGCCACCACTAACCTGATGTGTGGTCCCTCTGCACTAAGCTGTGCATCTACTTATGCCAATGACCACACAGACTCCCTCCAAATTGTCAATAGAAATCAAAGACAATAATTAGTTATTGACTACATTTCATAAAATATAGAAAAAGCACAAAAACAAAACATACTTTCTTTTTCAGAGATAATCCCTAGGCCATCTCATCTTTTGAACTAAAGGTTCAGTGTTGCTTATACATCTCTGTAATCTTCTGTTTCACTTACCTTGCTGCGAAATCATACTAACTTTCTGTCGCTGTGACAAAGTACCTGAAACAAATAACTTAAAAGAAGGAAAAAGGTGTTTTCACTAAGCTTCAGTCCATACTTTTCTTGGTTCCTTGATGAAAGACAGAACACTGTGACAGAGTCCTAATATTCAATGTACATACGTGAAAATGGAAAACAAGTAGCTTGAGGAGATGGGTGGGGCTGAGATATATGGGGGAGAATGGTGGAAAGGGTGATATTGATCAAGGTACATTGCACTTATAAACTGACATTTGAATTGAAATCCCTTTGTTTAACTACTTTAGGATAATGATTTTTTAAAACTCAAAAAGTTTATGCCTAAGCAAACTTACCATTTCCATATTATAACAGGAAAAAGACCATTTAAGTGTCTAATATTCAAATGAACAGTGGGTAGCTACCACAAATTCCCTCTCTAAAAAAAATCATATGGATGTTTCAGAAATAAAGAATCCAAAATTAAGACCTCAAGCTGTGTTCAGACATAAAACTATGTTTCTAGTAGTGACAAGTATTGGGAATTTTATGTAAAAGAGTGAGAATTAGAATCTTAAAACCAAAATTTTGCCAATAGCAAAACGTTTTTGAGTTTCTAATATAAAGGATCAATAATCTTTTATGTATAAATAAATAATCATTTAGCCATCCAGGCAGAAAAAATCAAGTTACCTGTAGTGGGAAACTCCTAGACAGGCCTCAGAATCGCCAGAAGTAGTTAATGCCAGAGGGCAATGGAACACTGTCTATGAGTTCTGACGATCAAGCCTAGGATACCCAGACACATTGTTGTTCAAGAAGATCAGTAACAGGAAGATATTTTTAAACATTAAAGAAGTCAACTCCTCAGCACACTTTTTGAAAGTCTACTCTACAGAAAAGTTCAGGAAGCCAAGAGATAAAACAAAATAAAATATTTCAGGAGTGGAATAACTGATAAAAAGGACTGAAAGGAAACAGTAAAATTAAGCATTAAAACAACCAAGCTTTAAAGGCCAGAATAATTACTCTATGTTGTACACAAATGTACATATATAATAAATACATATATATTCTAACTCATGTCTTCATGTACATAAATAATATATGCATATAAATATATGCTATATGTATGTATATAAAATGTGTATATGTAATTACTTTATATCACAAAATGCATACGTGTATGTATCTATATCTCAAAAATAAGGAATTCAACAATTATATATATACATGTATATATGATTTCTTAACAGGTTAATATTTGTGTAAATGCCATATTAATGTAAAATTATCCCCCAAATTCTTTAAACCACTGAGTCCTTCACACATGGTTTTGTATCTGCACCGTAATGTATTAAATATTATTAGTAGTAACAATTATTTGAACACTTCTTTTTTTGACGACAGGAGGAACAAAGGAGAAACTTATATAGATAAATGTGTATCCAAAACATTCTACCTTGCCTGGTGCCAGTGGCTCATGCCTATAATTCTAGCTTCTCAGGAGGATGAGATGTGAGGATCGCAGTTCCAAGCCAGCCCCAGCACAAAAGTCCCCATGAGACTATTATTTCGAATTAGCCAGTCAAAAACTGGAAGTGGTGCTGTGGCTCAAAGTTGTAGAGCACTAGGCCTTGAGCAAAAGAGCTCAGGAACAGCACCCAGGCCCTGAATTCAAGCTCCAAGACTGACAAAAAAATTCTACCTTAAAAAGCTTGTTATCAAAACAGTGTTTATGGGTATTGGAAGTAGGAAATTCAAAGGGAATACCAAATTTGAGAGACACAGGGTAAAAAAAGAGAAACAACTACAAAAGCAATACTTGCAAAAATGTTTGGTGTAAGTGAACTGAACACCTGGGGGGGGGGCGAAGGGAAAGGGGGGGAGGGAGGGGGGTATGAGGGACAAGGTAACAAACAGTACAAGAAATGTATCCAATGCCTAACGTATGAAACTGTAACCTCTATGTACATCAGTTTTATAATAAAAACTTAAATAAAATAAAAATAAATAAATAAATATTTCAGCCATGATCAATACCTAAAAAAAAAAAAAGCTTGTTATCAAATACTTGTGGATTGGTAGAGAATTCAAAACTATTCCTGCGACACTGCAGGGTTGATTCTATTCTGTCTTAATACTATGCATTTATTCACTAGACAGCTTTCTGGAAATTAAGAAATTAAAATCTGGTGGTAAATGAAAAAGGAATTGAGAATTCTAACTTGTTCTTTTTTGCCTGCAGAATTTACTCTAATTTGTTTAAATATTAAGTATCTCTAAACATAGTAAATGTTAGTATATTTACATGTTATTGTGAAGATTGAGGTTTGCGTATAAAAATCAGTGTGTACATTAGGGATTCTACTATAAATGTTGGCAAAGTTAAAAATATATGCACAGTGAAATAAAAATGTAGAATAAGTTGTTGCAATGCTAAATATCTCACCTTTATAGAAGAGAGCAAACTAATATTTTAAATTGAAACCTAGGGCATAATGGCTGCAAGTTCCTTGATTTATATACCACTTGCCTTAGTCTCTAAGGGATTCTTTAGAAACAGTGAATTCATATTGAAGAATAGTTTCATTTGACTTCCTTTGTCTTCAAATAAGCCAAATCAAAATTTAATATTTTACTTAAATTAGAATAAATATGTTCTAGTTTAGATATAATTGTTTTACATGTATATCTGTTTTAATCTCTATGCTTATGTAAGTCAGATCTGTTGCAATTCCCAAAATATTAACATTGATAAAGTATAACAATTTGAGTTGATTCGATGTTTTTCTATATTTCCTGAGTATTTTAATGTACTTATTTTATTTTTATACCAAAGTCAAATCTCAAATATAAAATCCCTCAGCACAGGTAAGAACAATACTACCAATTTATACCTCCCATTGCTCTCAATCACGACTTTCATGTCAACTGCTATTCTTCAGTTCCACAAACCTTTCTCAGTCCCTTCAGCAAAAGAAAGGGGGAGGCATGGTTCATTCCTGTAATCTCCCCTATTTGAGAGGTGGGATTGGGAGGATAGAATTCAAGGCCTTGACAAAAAAATTAGCGAGTATCTAGAGACTTGTATAATTTATCATGCTCCAGTGTAATTTTTTGTCTTTTATCATCCAGTGTGTTTACTTCTGTTTTTCAAGGCACAGTCTAGTTACCAAAAATGAGGGGAAATAAGAGTGAACAAATACAGTGGTGGTACTCACTAGACACTATGTTGAACATGAGCTACACAACATGTGGGTGGAGATGGGAGGGGAAAACTGGGAGAGAGAGAGGAAATGTGACACAGTCCAAGAAGAAATGTACTCTTTATCTGATTTATGTAACTGTAACCCCTCTGTACATCACCTTTAAAATAAGATATATATATATAATTTTTAAGTTAATGAGATTATCTCAACCAACAAGCTGGACATGATGACATACACCTATACTCCTAGCTGTGCTTAAGGCCTAGATAGGAGGATCAGTCCTGCTGAAAATGCAAGCTCCTATCTGATATTTTGGATTATAAAACAGTAACAATAAAAAGACCAAAAACTAAGATAGTCAAAAACTGACAAATTATGTTTCAATGACAATTTGAAGTGGTAGTTTTGGCCATTGTAGGTTAATACAGTGATTGTGCATAGATAATGTTCCACAACATTACATTGTTTTATTCTTTTACTACACCTGATAACATGTATCCTTTTAAAATGGTGATGGTTTGTAATTTGTGTATTTTTCCTTTTACTTGTCATTTTACTGACTATTAGAAGAATATTTTAATCATGTTTGTTATGCTTACACATTATCTTCAATAAGAGCTAATATTGATTAATTGGTTAGTTAGGGGAGATTTTTTTAAATTTTTATTGTTATTATAAAGCTAATGTACAGAAAGGTTACATAAGTCAGGTAAAGAGTACATTTCCTTTTGGACAATGTCACACTTTCCCTCACTCTTTCCATTTTTCACCCCATGCCCACCCACAAGTCGTATAGTTCATTTTCAACGTAGTGTCCAGCTAATTCCATTGTTGGCATTTGTTCACCCTTTGTCTCTATTTTTTTCTTCCCTTGCCCTCCTAAAACCATATAAATGAACAAATAGAACAAAAAGAAAAGAAAACATGATCTTGTTTTTATTTCCTGGACTTCATTTCAATAAATATTATTTTATATGATCAGATGCACATACACATTGTGCATTTCTGTTCCTCCCCAAGAATGTCCTCCTTTGGTTTCACTGAGTGTGAATGACTAGACTTATATAATTGATCATGTCTCAGTGTGTTTTAAACCTGGTTTCTGCAAAGGAGGGAAAACATGTGGCATTTATCTCTCTGAGCTTGACTTATCTCACTTAAAATGATTTGTTCTAGGTACATTCATTTCCCTGAAAATGACATAATATTCTTTCTAATGGCTGTGTAAAATTCCATTGTATATAGGTACCACATTTTTTAGAACCACTCATCTATTTTAGGGCATCTTGGCTAGGGGAGATTTCTGAGTATGTATCTTGGTGGACAGCCCAGGCTGGCCTCAGCCTCCCAAATACTGGGATTATAGGCCTAAGCACCACAGAATTATTTATTTTGAAATGAACTCATCATCTATGTATCAGTTTAGCAGAATTCTTTTGATTTGGACTTCAAAATCTAAGTTTATCTTTGGATCATGAGATTAACATGATGGTAAATATCTACAATAAGTTTAGGAGTAAAGTTGACCTCATCTTGAATTTCAGACTATACTTGTAGGATACATTTATTGTCTTCTTTTCCTTTCTCACTCCACTTAAGTACAAAGGAAGCATCTTGTTTTCCCTTCTTCATTTTTGTACTGGAGGTGGCAGTGTAGATTTACTTGTCAGCACTTATATTGATTTGTAAATGCTGGATAATATAATTGGCATGGAGAATCCTGTGGAAATGGTTAAAATAAAGTCACCAGAGATCTTGAAGATTTAACCCCACTGATGGCTCTGCATACTGACAGTGTAATCGATGTGGCATTTGTTTGTATGTATAGATCACCACAAGCTCCCTGTGTTAGGAATCATTAGGAAAGTTGTTACAGATACAATATACATACAAGATATATAAGCACAGTGCTGAGAAACTGGCGGCAAGAGTTACATTAGAGAGATTAAATAGTATGTATACTTCCACATTCTATAGTTAACAAAGGGGTGTTGAACTATAGAACGTCTAAGGAAGGTTACCAGAGTGAGGTAGATCTAGATACCATGCCAGAAAAAGACAAACAGGGATAAAGAAGTATACCTTGAGTAACATGACCTCAGGAAGACCATGATAAGCTACCACATACAATACATTCAAAGAAGAACTGGTGCCAATAAGTGAATTCATAAGGAGACAAGAATCCAAAGAATAGTGAAGACACCTAATAATATTATTAATAAAATTTTACACAAAAGTGAAATTCCTATCTTTTGATGAGTTTATCATTGTGGTGTTTTCCTCCCCCTCTCCCGTACTGGAGATTGAACCTAAGGCTTAAGTTGAAATGACCTCTCAGGCTCTCAGAAATAATAACATGGAGGATTATTGCATTAAACAGAAATTATTCCTATATAGTTCTTGAATTATTTGGGTATTTTATCCTTCTGTTAATAGAGAAAAATCCAACTTGCAAAAGACATAATAAAAGATTCAAATTTCAGAACTGCTTGATGATGAATAGCAAGTATCAAACCTGTGTATATATAAATATGTACAAACTATGTAATGTTTTTTATTTTCTGAACCAGCCATCTATATGTGTAATAATAATCTTTAACAATATGATATCAAAATATTTAACATCATAGTCATGGGAATGCAAAAATGAATTTGTAATGTATCTCCTTATGGATTAATATAATGCCACTCAACTTTAACTGATAATAGATTTAAGAGATTTCATTAAGTCTGGTCTGTTTGAGTGAAATATTTTCTGGAGTTATATAACAGGTAGAAGGTATGCATACTTAAGCTCATACATAATCAGTCATTTAGATTATGCAAAAGCAAGCTCAAGATTCCATTAAGATGTAAGTGTACTAAGAGACAGCATATTTTGTCTGCTTCCCTGATCTGAAGTGCCTACAATACAGCCTATCACATAATAGGCTTGATAAATATTTATTAAATGAATCAATGAATGGAAAGAGATGGAAGTCAAATGAAACAACATTTTAAATTACGTCCTAGCTTCTTAAGAGGGAATAAATGTCCTTAACTTCAGAGAAACAAGGAGACAGCTCTTGCAGAAGGAAATAGGAGAAGGGATGAGGAGGAGAAAGGACAGTGGATGACAGCTGTAAGAAGCAAGATGACAAGAGGGGACAAGAGCTAACTCAAAGCTCTCAGTTCTTTGAATAAATCTAAGACATAAAGTGATAACTGAACTATAAAGCCATTTTAAAACCTAGAATTATAAAAGTGAAGGAATTTCTAACAGTCTGGCAATATAAATTTAGAATTAAAAACATGTCTTAGCAAAATTCAGAAATTTGTCTACCCCAAAGGATTCTCTTGGATTTTTTTTTCATTCTAGAAAGAAAAACAAGATGGTTAGACAGCAGACCTAAGGCCTTTATAACAATGTCCTTTCTCTTATCACTGATTTGTTTTCATTATGCAAGTAGTTCGGGTTTTGAAGCTTTGTCTCTGCTTTGCTATTGGCCTTCACAAAATTGGTGGACCTGGCACTGTCATTAATTCCATACTGGAAAAATTCCCTTAGAGAAACACAGTAGCTTTAGTTTATTGAAAATACTATGGGAAGTACAGTTTATTATGTATTTGGATGATTGTATATTGAGAAATATATCATTCATCATTCAAAATATACCTGGTCCAGATGCCCTACAGCCAACAAATGGATCAAGAAAGTGTGCTCCATTTATACCTACATACATATATACATGTATGTATATATACCTCATCTATATGTGTATATATAAATAGATATACACATTGGAATTTTATTCAGTTATCAGCAAGAACAATATTATGTCAGTTGCAGGGAAATGTATGGATCTGGAAAAATTATGTTGAGTGAGGCAAGTCAGGCTCAGGGAGATAAAGGGCATATGTTTTCTCTCATATATGGAAATTAGGTTTATAGTATAAACTTATAGGAAGACAGACACAATACTATATGCATATATACATGATCAAACCGACAAAAGTATAAGCAGTGGTGGGTTTCCATGGTGTAACACCTTTAAACAGTTTAACAAAATGAATATCAACAAGCTGAAACATGTCTAAAGGAGTTGCAGTTAGAAAGGAAGTGGAACAGAGAAGTGGAAAGTAATGGAGGGAGAATACAGTCATAATACTCAGTAGACATATGAGAAAAATGCAAATGGCTGAGGAAGGAGAGATGGAAAGGGGAACAAAAGGGGTGATACTGATCAAGATGTATTCTAAAGCTGGGTGCTTGTGTCTCACTCCTGTAATCATAGCTACTGAGGAAACTGAGATCTGAGGATCATGGTTCCAAGCCAGCTGGGGCTTGGCAAGCTTGCAGAAATACAAGAATCTGAAAGCACCCATGTAATACTCAAAGCTCAATGGCCTTATCTTTCTTCTTACATATTGGCAACAATTGGGAAAGTCATTCTATAAACAAAACTGTGTGAGATTTAATCAGTAACTGTAGCAAATACGTCTAATCAGAAATTATAATGAACAAGATTTGGTTTTATTTGCAAGAGGAGATAAATGAGAAGAGAAAGAGTAGTGAGATTTTGAACTGTCTTAGTAAGTATTTAGATAGTAATATCATTTACTGAAAAAAGGGGGAAAATAGGAAAACTACTAAAATACTGACTATATTGGGGACATTTTGAATTTTAGGTATGTGCTGGGTATCTAAGTAGAGATATGAAGTGAAAGGCTCACTTCACTTAGTATGATTTTTTTCCAAGTTCTTCCATTTCCTTACTAGTGGGGTAATGTCAATCTTTCTGATACAAGCATAAAATTCCATTGTGTATATGTACCACATTTTCTTGATCTATCTGTCTACTGAAGGGCATCTGGGTTGGTTCCATATTTTAGCAATGACAAATTGTGCTGCAATCAACATAGCTGTGCTGGTGGCTTTAGTGTGGTCTTACTTATAATCCTTTGGGTAAATGCCCAAAAGTGAGATTTCTGGGTCGTAGGGGGAGCTCTATGTTAAGCCTTTTGAGGAACCTCCATATTGCTTTCCAGAGTGGTTGAACAAGTTTGCATTCCCACCAACAGTGTAGTACGGTTCCCTTTTGGCCACATCCCTGCCAGTAGCTGTTCTTATTAGTGTTCTTCATAATGGACATTCTTTCTGGGATGAGGTGGAATCTCAATGTTGTTTTGATTTGCATTCCTTTTGTGGTCAGTGATGTTGAGCACTTGTTCATGTGACTCTTGGCCACTCTCATTTCCTCTTCGGAGAAGTCTCTCTTTAAGTCTTTAGCCCATTTATTGAGGGGGCAGTTGTTTCTTTGAGAATTTGTTTTGGGGAAACTTAATTTTTTTTTAGTTCTATGTATATTTTAGATATGAGGCCCTTGTCTGTTGCATGGTCAGTGAAGATCTTCTCCCAATCTGAGGGCTTTCTATTTATATTGCAAGCTATATCCTTTGCCATGCAAAAGCTCTACCGTTTTATGCAATCCCATTTGTCCAGCTTCTCATTGATTTGCTGTGTTTCTGGGCCTTTATTGAGAAAGTTTCAACCTGTGCCAAGGAGTCCAAGTGTTTGTTCCATTCCTTCCTGCAATGTTTTCAGGGTTTCTACTTTAACTTCGAGGTCTTTGATCCATTTGGACTTGATTCTGATTCAGGGTGATATATAAGGGTCTATTTTTAGTTTGTTACAGGTATAAGCCAATTTTTGCCAGCACCATTTGTTGAAGAGGCTGTCTTTCTTCCATCCTTTTTTTTAATCTCCTTTATCTAAGATTAATTAGCCATAGGTCTATGGGTTCATTTCTGGGTCTTCAGTTCTATTCCATAGGTCCTCAGGCCTGTTCTTGTGCCAATACCAAGCTGTTTTTATTACTACAGCTTTGTAATAGAGTTTGAAGTTTGCTATTAAAATTCCTCCAGCATTGCTCTTCCTGCTTAGGATTGGTTTTGCTATTTGGGGTCTTTTATTGTTCCATATGAAGTTTTGGATTGAGCTGATCCAAAACTTTGGCAAAGCAGCAGGATATAAAATAAATCCTCAAAAATAAATGGCTTTTCGGTGTGCAAACAGTATGAACAGCAAGGCTGAAATCAGGAAAGCAACTTTTTTTGAGACTTTTGTAAAAGTCTCAAAAGAATAAAATAAAATACTTAGGAATAACCTTAACCAAAGAAATAAAAGAGCTCTATGATGAACACTTTAAAAACCTAAAAAGGGAAATTAAAGCAGAAGCGGGGAATGGGAAAACATCCCATGATCCAAGCTTGGGAGGATTATCATTGTGAAAATGGCAATACTGTCAAAGGCTATCTACAAATTCAATGCAATACTCATCAGTATCCCAACACCATTCTTTAATGAAATAGAGGAAGAAGTAACCCTTTTTTAATACTGATTGTCCCAAGTTTTTCCATTCCAAGAGGAATTTCCTCTCCATCATGCCATCTGCTTTATGTGAGGTCTTTAGAACAAACAAATCTCTCCTTGTCCAAATGATATGTAGTTCATTTGCATTTATAAATCATCAATTATTAGACTTACCTTTTGCTTTGCTTTGTTGTGTACAGAGCTTTGAATTAATCACACTGTATAATATACAGAAGATCAACATCATGCATCCCTTGAAGGCCAATCACTTGTTTAATGTATAAATTCTCTTTTATCTCTGTTCAATACTCTCATCTCCTGCCATTGATTACATTTCTAAACTGCAGTATATCCATTCCTTTCAATGTGCACTGTATTATATGCATGATTTTCATTTTCCCTTACTGTATCATTTTAATAGCTACTCAAATAACTGTATGGGCAAAACAAGTTTGTTGGTTCTAGCAATCCATAGTGTGTATTAGCCACAGAGCCTATGAGCCTAGCATCTACTTGTCCCCCAATTTGTTCTCAAAACAACCCTGAGACACATTTAGAGTATTTTCTTAATAACCCCATGTGAGAGTTCTCTGGTCTTCATGCCCAAGATGGAGACACAAGGCAACCACATATGAATACACTTAATTTAACTAAATGTTAAGATATTTTCAGAATAGCTTTTAACAGTGAGATCACCAAAACATATTTTAAGAGTTTTATAATGGTTAGCTCATAGTCCAAAAAACACTAAACAAAAGGAATCCAGTACTTGAAATGGGGGGAAGGCGGGATCCAGGAAGGGGGTAAATAAATGAAGACAGGAAGTAGGGAATGCAGTCATAAAATTCAATGCATATCCTACAAAATTAAGAAAATTGAAAGAAGGGGAGGAGTTAGAAGGGATGGTACAGAATAATGAAAATGATGACATTGTTGAGATTCATCGTATTTATATACTAATTCATTAAATGGCAACTCCTTTGTACAACTACTTAAAGATAAAAATAGAATTTTAGAAGAGAATTTTTTTCCTAGCCAAGCACCCATGTTACACCTCTGTAATCTTAGCTTCTCAGGAAGCTGAGATCTAAGGATTAAAATTTGAAGTCAGCCCTGGCAGAAAACTCTTATCCCCAATTAACCAGCAAAAAGCCTGGACCACTGGTATGATCCCAGTGGTAGACTGCTAGCCATAAGCAAAGAGGCCAAGCAAAAGAAGTTCTTCCCATCATTAGGTACCTCAGTTATTCGTCTACATTTCTTGCATTCATTTCATAGCTTTATCTCTCAGATTTAGTTCTTAGCCCATCTGATTTGACTGATAGATGGATGATAGATGACAGATGATAGACAGACAGATAGATAGATAGATAGATAGATAGATAGATAGATAGATAGATAGATAGATAGATAGATAGATATGGTTTTAGTGAGGGAAAATTTATAAACAAAAATGTATGATTTATATATAATTTGATGAATTTTGACTTAGAAACATATAAGTAGTATTTGATATTGAATAAACTAGTTTTATTAGCATCCACATTTTCCTCCACTGAGTTTTAGTGAGACTTATCATATATTAATTTTCCTTATAACCAGCCCTATCTTGCATAAAGTGCGACTCTTGGGGTTTGGAAAACTTATCTCAAGCACTTATAATTTCATGTTTTCATTGCATTTAACTTTTCTATAGAAATAGTGAATCCTTTGATTTTTTTTTCTTTTTCTTGCCTGTCCTGGAGCTTGAACTCAGGGCCTGAGCACTGTTCCTGAGCTCCTTTTGCTCAAGGCTAGCACCCTAACACTTGAGCCGCAGCACCACTTCTGGCTTTTTCTATGATTAATTGGAGATAGTCTCATAGACTTTCTTACCCTGGCTGGCTTCAACTGTGATCCTCATATCTCCATGTAGCTAGGATTACAGGCATTAGACACTAGTTCCTGGATGAATCCTTTGATTTTTAAGCAATACTACATGATTTCAGCCCAGTTGTGTGATGCTTCTTTGTTCCTTTGAATTTGGCAACAGGCTTTTAAACTGGACAGGTATGACACATCACTGAGAATTATATTGGAAAGCACTATGAGAACTCACACTGAGTTCTGTGCAACAAAAACCCCTCTTGCTCCACTGATATAAGGAGCAATTTCAGGACAATGACTTTCTTGGTATATAAAGCAAATATTATATCCACAGCTATATGTCTTGCAGAATGTTTTATAGTCAGTGACTCATGTTATATTTTAGTAGTATGAAACATTTTCTAATATAAACATATCAGTATTTCCTGCCTATTGATTCACATATTTTGTACAATCACTAAATACTTTGATGACTCTTCTCCTAAAACAAATCCCAATAAATATTAGCACATAACCTATTTGTGTTCATTTTGTTACTAAGTGTCACCATTATTGTGTCTCCCTACCTCTCAGAAAGAGTTCCAGAAATCTAATTTAACTAACAAGTTGTCCCTGATATATGAACTCTAAAAGAAAAAAACTTAATATAATGCTATTAACAGATTAACTACCCTAACTCTATTCTGGATCAATAGAAAACAAGGAACCTCTTCTCCCCTCACCATTAGCAATCCTGACAGTTGCTAATTCTCCTTAGTGTCTCTGTCAAAAAATATATTGGCTATTTATCTACAAACCTTGCAGATGACTATGCAAATTTATTCCAGATGAGGGCAGCCAGTAGCTACTTCTGATACTTCTATTCTCATAACATGCTGCCCACCTCAGCTCTAAGTAACAGCTTGAAGTTTACATTTGCCAGATGCTTATAAACATCTGTTGACTGAATTCTCCCAAAATAGCTTTGGATTTCTAACCTTGGTCATCCCTACTCCAAAAGTTCAGACCAGTTTAGCCTCTGCTAATTGCCAAGTTCCTTCTGTTGTCATCATTTAAAAACAAAATATCCTGTCCTGTGCTCTCTTCATCATAAAAATTCAAGTGATTTGGAGATCAATAGTATTCATTTGGAAAATAATGTCACTTCTTATTTGGAATATTTCTTAACACTTTAGTTTTTTAAAAACAAGTGTGAAAGAAGATGCAAGCTGTTGAATTTCTGACTTCTGTCTTTTTACATAAGAACTACTTCATTTATGCCTTCGTTTTTAGAGAAATTCTGTCAGATAGTTATCAATTCAAACCCATCTTCATTTTCTGTTTCAAATCCTTACTAGTTAATGTCTCCCCCATCAACCTTAAAATCTATCAGAATATTTGTAAGATATTATTAATATAATGAATTATCCTCCTGAGAGTGACTTTTTTTGTCACCATGCCTTTGGAAGAATTATTATAAGAGAGTTTTCATTTTCATCTTTCTCATGGTGCATATGTTTTGGTTTCCTTAAGAACAGTTATGTTTGAAAGATACAGCATTAAAACGCTGAAACAGCTACAACATTAAAATCTGGAAGGAGCCAAATGAGCCAAAAAAGAAAAAAAGAAAGAAAAGGCAAAACATCACATCCTCCTTTCAGCATTGTGAACAAATTCAATCATCTTCAGAAAGCATGGTTTTGAGCAGATAAGGATTAAAGGTTTCTGTTTGCATTTGTTACAAGTAAAGACAGGGAAGTGACTACTATAATTAATGTCAACATAAAAAAACAGCAAGTGATTCAGCATTTTGTTGGTTTTATCCCCATAAGAAATAAACATCTATGAAATTAACTCATGAGAAAATGGAACAAATGCCCCAAATGTTTATAAAGGGACTATTTTTGTGGTATTATCCCAAGAATACTGATGAGAAAAACTGAAAGAAAGGAAAAATAAAATGGTGCTAGAAAAAGAGAAAATAGAAACAGCAGAAACTAACACATACAGGGAAGAAGGGCATTAAAAAGGTGATGAGAGATAGATGAAAAGAGAAACTATAATGCAGAGTTAGTTCCAGAGAGAGAGAGGAAGGAGGGATCAAAAGTCTTATCACTCAATTTGACTTCTCTTAAGTTTAATCAGAGTACTATATCTAAATACTTAAGGAATTTATATGGTTTAAGATGGTAAGCACAGGGAGGAGGTAACAAATTGTACAAGAAATGTACCCACTGCCCTACGCATGAAACTGTAACCCCTCTGTACATCACTTTGACAATAAATAAGTAATTATTCAGAAAAATTTAAGCACATAGTAAAAAAAAAGATGGTAAGCACACACTCATACACTTAGCCATAGAAGCTAGGCTTTCTAATATATATCTCCCAGTGCACTTAAGTTGGGCAATTATAGCTTCTGGTTTCCTGAGGTTTTTTTTTGTATTAAATCATGAGACTTTTGATATTACAACACTAAAGTATATTCCTTTCAAGTTTACATATATATTTTGGTTTTCTGAAGAAATACTGGATACTGCAATTCACCACAAATCCCCACTTAATTTTTCACTTTGTGCTTGTTCATTCTTTTGTTCCTTTCCTCTACCAGCACTTCAAATATTGATTCCTCAATAGTTACATAAATTTCTAGGAACCTTTCTACATCAGACATCTTAGCATTCTCTTTGCTTCACTAAGTCTCAAATTGGCTTCACCATTTCTTAAACTTCTAAAGCTTAATCAAGTAGAAAAGTATTTTATGAACTCACTGTATCCCTTCAAAGTAATCAATATTAAGAACTGTATTCAACTGTCAGCACTAACTTTTCAGACAATAATTATAGAGCACAATAGCAGCTTCTCATTCATCAATGTAAAAGATGTTGAAGAGAGAAAAAAAAGTGTCTAGGGCAGGAAACAAAAAGCATCTGAGCGTCTGTTCTTCAGTCTGAATCTTCCTTTGCCACATGCCTGTAAGTTGGGCTTAGTTGTAGAGGGTTTGCTTGTTTTATAACAAAATCTTGATTCCATTACGTGAAAGTGGTCCATTTTGTCAGCTGCTTTTCAGCATAATTACACAGGTGACAACTTCCAGACTATTAACACAGTATTTTATTGTGATTTTTGTCCTTTTTCAGTGGGAGTGATTCTGTCACATTAAAAGAGCAGTCAAGAGGGGTGACATTGTCCAAAAAGAAATATACTCATTACCTGACTTTACATAACTGTAACCTCCCTGGACTTTTATAATAACAATAAAAATTAAAAAATATAAAAAGAGCACTCAAGTGATTTTCACAAAGCCAGGGGAAATATTTATTTAGCAAGGCTATTATATCATCTACTTAAATGCCTTACATGGTTCAAAAAGATAAACAAATGAAACATTTAAGTAACAAATTGAACAAGTCAAAAAATATGTTTGATCACAAGGAGTATGTCCAATGCTGATAAAGTTCAAGCACATGTATCTTTCATTATGATCTAGAAGCAGAATTATAAAGTACAGGAAAAATAAAGAAAATAGAGTAAAAAATCATGCAATGATCTCATGAAAAAATGACAGAAGGACCTTTTTTGGCTCATTGTCATAAAAATGTTATTTTGTATGGTGAGCTTAATTACAATAGAGATCTTATGTTTTTAAGTTCAAAAGTCTTTTTAAGAAACACTACATGTCTATTATATGGCGTATATTATTGAATACTATAAACATACACACATCTCAGTTAATACTCAGAATGATATTTCACTTTCAACCATTTTGATGTCCTTTTATATTAATTTTATCATACACATGAAAGTTGAAGATCAGAGTTGTCAAATAACTTCCACCAAGGACACACAGCTCAAAAGTGTAAAAAACTAAACTGGAATGCAGGTCTAACTTCAAAATATTTGTTTCTTCCATTACATCATACTGCTTCTATAAATTCCTCTATTACTTGTTGTTTTTCTTAAATTGTTTTTTGATTCAATTTTCATAACATTTTTGCTTGTCTTTCTTCCCTCCCTTTCTTCTAAATTGTGTGCCTTACATTGCCCTCTCCATTATTTTAAAAAAAAAAGAAGTAATTCAAACAAATACTTGTAGGGCACCTACTAGCTGCTTAGTACTACTAAGAAATTGAGATAGAAGAAATCCTTGAATACCTGAAGAGGAAAAGGAAAGGGTGAAAGCAGAAACAACAGCAGAAATCAATCATCATATACTCCATAACCTCTCATTGTATTTTAATTAACTTCTATGTAAATAAAAACTGTGATAAGTACTTTAAATGTAAAATTCATTCCGTATAGTATAGAAATGAACAACACCCCAGTTTACCAATGAAATAATCATCATGTGAAAAGTTAAATAACAATTTGAGAGAAGACAATTTTCAAGAGATAGAACTCATATTTTAAATTATACTGTTAAGAAAATTCTAAAGGTAATTTATTATCTTCTTTTCCCAACTAGAAAATACATATCCATTTCTGGTTTTTGTGTGTGTGCTGGTCCTGGAGCTTGAACTTGGGTCCTGAGCACTATTCTTAAGCTTTTTTGCTCAAAGGTAGTGCTCAACCACTTGAGCCACAGCTCCATTTCTGGTTTTCTGGTACTTAATTGGAGGTAAGAAATTCATGGACTTAACTGCCTGGACTAGCTTTGAACCATGATCCTCAGATCAACTTCCAGAGTAACTAGAATTACAGGTGTGACTCCAGCTTCACATCTACTTCTATTACATGCCCAAAAAAGTATCTTCTAATTAAAATACATTAAAAAGTTCCTGAAAGCTATGTTGATAAATTCACATAGTTTTACTATGTATAGTAATGCATAGATGTAGTTAAAAATAACCTATTTTATAAAATATCGATTAAAAGTATACCATTTCTTTTCCTATTGTCACATTTTAGGAAATATTTTTTTCATACCACACCTTTATATTGGTATCTTTGCTTCAATAGAGCCAGAGTTCAATCATCTACTTCAGATATTTTTAACACTTTTGTAGTCTCTCTGACAAAGATTGCTAGAGTCATGACACCTTTTCATTTCATCTGTAATTCTGTCATTGATAATTGTTGATGAATTGCAATTCATAAGTATCAATTCTTTTTTAACAATATTTTTTGTCTTTTCTTTTTGATACTAGAGATCGAACCCAGGACATTACACTCGCTAGGCAAGTGCTTTTTTGCCACTGAGCTACATCCCAGCCCACAAGTGTCAACTTATACAGTCATAGGACTGTTGTTTTCTTTGTATTTATCAGGCAAATGTGTATATACTACTATATAGAAAAAGATTGCGGACCTTTAGTGTCCTTTATGAGGCTTATTTGTAATTTGCGACGACTGCAGTTATTAAAATTATTAACTCAGGAAGTCCAAAAAAAGAGACTTGAAAATAATTGATGAGGCAGTCTCAGAGTACAATTAATGCACATAAAAGTCCATACCTTTAAATAATGAAAAGCTAGAGCTAAAAGAATTACTATAAATTAATTATACATCTTAACAGGTAAGAAAAAGAAAAAATAATCAAAAGAAAGAAACAAAGATGAAAGCAGAATTAATGAGGTTGAAAGTGAAAGGAAGCAGAATAAGATTTTTTTTAATGAAACTTTACAAAATAGAGGAACAACTAGCTAGGAGAAAAAAAGCACAAAAATATACAAAGTAAAAAAATGACATTAAAAGATTAAAAAATGTCTTACATCTACCCTAATATCTTTTCCTTACTGTATGCTCTTGGAGGGGTGGTTCATAAAAAGAGTCAAAGGCCCTCGTCCTCTGAATTCTATCTGGACTTGTCCAAACGAAAAGTCACAGAAATTTAAGGTAATGAAACAGATATTCATCCATTTCCTTCAAAAATCATGGTCCCTGGCTACTTTCTTTTTTTTCTTTATTGTCAAAGTGTGATACAAAGGGGTTACAGATACATATGAAAGGTAGTGAGTACATTTCTTGTTGTACATATTACCTTCTCCCTCATTTCCCCCCCTCCCCTCTCTCCCCAAGAGTTGTGCGGTTGGTTTACACCAAATGATTTTATGTGTTGCTCTTTGAATGGTTTGTCTTTTTGTTCTTTGTCTCTCGATTTTGGTATTCCCTCTCCCTTCCCCAATTCTATTACCCATATAGACAATATCCAGGGTACTCGGATATAATACAGTGGTAGCGAGGGTACAGCCACAGGAAGGGACTACAAGAGAAACAAAATTAGACCAACCACTCAGTCGAACAGACAGACAAGAAAAAAGAACAAAAGTAGTACGAGTTCACATGGCATGTTGAGAATAACTACAACAAGCGGTATAACTCTTGCTTCCTAAACGTGGAGTTCATTTCACTTGGCATCTTCTTATGTGGTCATATGGGTGTAGCTATTGGGGTATTTTGGTCTTCTACCACGACTAGCCTATTCCTGTACTAGCTATTCCCTATGAGGGACACCATAGGGTTTATGTTTCTTTGGGTCTGGGCCACTTCACCTGGCTACTTCCAAATTACTGCGTTCTCCAAAAGCCACAGCTCCTGCTAGGAGGCACTCAGTGCAAAAACATTCTCCCTTGGTTTCAGTAAGTCACTTCTCTTTGTTCTTTCCAGGTTAGTAATGGCTCACTACTGTTATAAGCCCAAGATACTGTATTATTTCTCCTTGTATTTTTGTTATTGTTGTGGCTTTTTTGTCTTATGGATTTTTTTTAGCATCATTCACATCTTTGTACATTATCCTTTTATTAACGTCCTTCAAATTTTCTAGGTTTGAGTGTGCTGCCTGTTTTCTTTCAGGATTTTGAATGTTAAAACAACATAAGCTACTCATTGCAAATATATTTCCAAAACACAAGTGAAGTTGGTATTTTTCTAGGAAATATAATTTTCCAAAAATATCACTACTGGAAATAAATAGGTCAATGTCTATAGATTAAGTGAAGGAAGTTATAAAACAACTTCCCCCACTAGAAACACCAGACTCAGACTTAAGGGAAAACCATGAACTCATCACAGGCAAAATGATTTGATGCCACTTAACAAATTCAAAACACAGTAAGTAAGCAAAACATTAATATTAAGCTTTACAAAAATAAAGAAGAAAGAAGGAAAACTATAGCCCAGTACCATTGGCTCACACATGTAATCTTTTTTTTTTTTTTTTTTTTTGCCAGTCCTGGGCCTTGGACTCAGGGCCTGAGCACTGTCCCTGGCTTCTTTTTACTCAAGGCTAGCACTCTGCCACTTGAGCCACAGCGCCACTTCTGGCCGTTTTCTGTATATGTGGTGCTGGGGAATCGAACCCAGGGCTTCATATATACGAGGCAAGCACTCTTGCCACTAGGCCATATCCCCAGCCCCTCACACATGTAATCTTAGCTACTCAGAAGGCTGGGCTTTGAGGATCACAGTTCAAAGCCAGCCCTTGCAGGAAAATCCATGAGATCTGATCTCCAGTTAACCACCAAAAAGCGAGCCACAACTTGAGCACAATCACTCAGGGTCAGAGGCCATGGCCTGAGTTTAAACCTCAGGACCAACAGGCACACCCACAAACACACACCTAAAGAAAATAGCAAATGATTGATTTAAGAATAGTACATTATGACCAAGTGAGTTTTATGTTGCAAATGTAAAGAACAGTTTGGTAATGAGAAACTCATTAAGATACCTCATTACATTAGTAAGGCCAAGAATGATATATCATACAATCCATAATAATAATTTTCTGTATCTATTTCTGGTTAAAATAAAAACTCAGTAAAATAGAAATTAACAGACTTTTTAAACATTGTCACATATACACAGGTTCCCAAAAGCCAGCATTTTTCTTAACAAAGAGACATAGTAACCAATCTATATTGTAAGGAATACACTAAAGTATCTATACTCCCTGCTATTATTTACTGCCTTGCTTGAGATGTTATAACAACTGGAGAAATCAATTTGAGCAATATAGGTATGAAAGAAATTCATATTATCTTTAACTGTAGATAGTAAAATAGTGCAAGTAGAAAATCAACGGAATCTAAATAAAACTAACACTAAACAATAAATTATCCAGCCAGATAAAAGGTTGTTCAGCTAGCATACAAAAATAAAAGCCTTAATTTCTTGAAATAACCATCTATCAGAAGATACAATGGAAGATAATGTCTCAAATATCAGATAATGCAGCAAAAAGAAAGAAAGAAGTAAAAATATGAGGGGAGATAGGGAAAGATAAGAAAGAACAGATAAGTAAAAATGGTAAAAAAAAAAAAAAACTATTGAAGAACACTATATGCATATGCTGAAATTCCACAGTGAAATCCCGTTTGTACAGTTTACATTAACTAATGCAAAATAAAAAATAAATAAGATGAGCTATATAAAATTTATAAAATACTTTCTTAGGAAAAAGTATAAACATCTTAAAAATAAATTGCAATGAAAAAATTCCACATGTCACAGAGCTAGTCCCCAAATATTTCAGTTAAAATCAAGGGGAAAAGCCAGTCATGAAATCCAGTGCATATCCTACAAAATAAAGAAAAATTGAGAGACAGGATGGGTTTGGGAGAGAATTATGAAAGGGATGACATTAACTAAGATGTATATACAAACTGCTTTGTCGAATGGCAGCTCCTTTGCACAACTACTTAAAGATAATAAAAATATTAAAAAGAAAAATATAAATGAGAAGTCTAATAGGAAAACAAGGTAAGAACATGTAAGATGCTTGAACATAAGCAAGATATAAAAGGAAAAAAATCATTTTGCTCCCTTTAAATACATAATGGGCTCTGGCAAGGATCATTAGTGAGTTTCAAAAGTTAACTATATTTGGGGTGGTAAAGGAAGATCATTCCACAGATGGCTAATTACAAAGGGAAAAAGATGTTAATTATAGAGTAACTTAGCAGCCCTGACTTTCATCAGTGATCAAATTTAACATGTAGAGTAGGTATGCTAATACTTTATGTGTTGATGTAATGTAGTAGGACAGGTATAATACAATGTATGAAATCTTTTCACCAAATATGTTTAAGCCATAAATAATCAAGTTCAACTTGCAATTGAGAAGGAAATACAGGAGTAGATAAAAGTGTTAAAAAATAAACCATGAGGAAAAAATCATATAAATCCTGGATAGGCTGTGTATGAATCAATTGACCTAATCTCCTTAAAAGTCAATGCCATGAAAAGAAAAGAACCTCAGGAGGATTACTTTAAATTAAAAGAGGATGAAGATCTATAAAACCACCTACAATACAGCAACTGTAATTGGATTCTGATTACAAAAAAAGTCCACTATGAAGCAATTTTGATGGGGAAAATTAAGAATTTTTGTTTGTTTGCTTTAGGCTACTACTCTCTATAAAGGACAGAGTGAGATTTATTTTTTTATTTTAAAAAATTAAAATTATTTCTAAATAGTTGTACAAAAGAGTTTCGGACCAACATGTCAATTTATGAATACAATGCATCTTTGTCATTTTAATATGGACTATATAGGAACTAGATATTTTTAAGTTATTATACATTTCCTACATAATGATATGTGATGATTATATGTTCATTAAACATGTCATATTTTGAAGAGATGCATGCTTAAATATTCAGTACGTTCAAAATTTTTTGCTCTTACAAGCTAAGAAGATGCCAACAAGAATCTCTTTTACTTCATGCCACTCTATTCACCAAACCATTTTATGTAACAATAGAAAATTTGATTTAAAGAACATCAGTATAGGGTAGACTTCTCATTTCAAAATCATCAGTCTTTTGAATTCCCATCATTTTCCATCTCCTATCATCTACTCTTTCAATTTCCTTTATCTCTTTGATTTTCTATTGTAATTGTATTCCAGAAACCAGCTTCCTCTTTAATATATGCCATCTAATGAGCACTCTCATTTGATGTTATCTTCTGTCTATAACACCACATATTTTCAATTCTATTAAATATCAAACTTTGCCAAAAAAGTACTTAACACCTCAGCATCTATAGTCTGCATACTTGTGGTCTGTATCACTTAACAATTTGACTCTTGCCCTCATCTGTTGAAAAATCTTCACAATTAAAGTCAACTCATTTAGATCACAGCACATTTCGTATTTTCCAATCTGAACTTACAGACATTGACCCAGACAAGTATGAGAAAATTGCCATTTCGCTAAGCATGCCTAGAATATGATAAAGAACGTGCTCGAAAATGTGGTTCCTGCATGAGTGAATAATATATAGAAGACTTATTTTGCCCTATCTTTTCCTATGAGCTCATCAACATGCCTATTTGACTTCTCTACTTAGAGCTTTTGAAAGCATTTCAACCCAACATTTCCAACCTAGACTTAACTTTTTCAGCCATCTTTCCCAATAATCTGTACTTCACTGAATGTCCTGCCTCAAGTCCATTTTCCACATCATAGGTAGAATTTTAAAAGAAATATAAAATCACATATAATGGAGTACTTACCAAATAACTCTGAAGAAAGAACACACAGATGGAGAATCTGTTTGCCAGTCAATGTAACAACCCTTATTTCCTCTTGTGTCCAAAGTGTTATTCAAGTCCAGGTTTCAATGCATTCTATAACCTATTGTCCTAGCAGCTACTCACAGGCCATGTCTCCCCCTCTGCAAATATTCACCTAAATATTCTCCAACTTGCAATTTCTTTCTTTATATTGCCACAGGCAGGGAAAACATGGACACCACTAAAAATTTCCATGAAAGTTCAGAGTTCTGAATCTAAGAGGACTTGAGTGGAAAATCGAGAGTTTGAAGTAGGAACAAATGCCTCCTATCATGAGACTATCTCATTAAATGTATTACTATGTAGTTAAGCATACAAATCAATAAAAGGCAAAAATAACATTGTTTGAGGAGTACTGGGGTATGGAACTTAGGGTCTTGCATTTGAGCCTTGCTAGATCATTTTGCTTTTAATTACCTTTTAGATAAGGTCTCTCACTTTTGGCCTGGTCAGTTTTCACACTGTAATACTCTAGATCTCCATCTCCCGTATAACTGAGATAATAAATATGCACTATCATGGTCACCTCATTTGTTTAGATAGGAATTCACTGAATATTTATCTGGGCTGGCCTCAATTCACAATCTTCCAGGCCTCTACCTCTCAAGTAGCTGTAAATATAGGCATGTATCACTACACTAGATCACAAAATAAATTTTGAGAGACTCTTTTCTCTTTGGAAACAAATGATAAACATTCATATTTGCCTTTTGCTTAAGAATTGCCTTTTAGTTACTTAGCTTTAAATACTTAAGATCCTGTTTCATGCTGCAACATGGATGGATCTTGAGGGCATTATGTTAAGTGAAATAAACCATCACAAAAAATAAATACTATATAATTCCATCTATATGAAGGGAACTAAAATAGTCAAACCCTTAGAAACAGAAAGAATGTGGCTAGAAGCTGCTGGGAAGATAAAAAGAAACAGTTGTTGTTTAACAAGTAAAGGGTTACTTTCAGCAGGTCACCAGTGGCTTATGCCCATAATCCTAACTGCTTAGGATCTAAAGATTGAAGTTCAAAGCCAACCTGGATAGGAAAGTCCATGAGAGTCTTATCTCCAGCTAACCAACAAAAAGCCAAAAGTAGAGCTGTGGCTCAAATGGGAGAGCACTAGCCTTGAGCAAAGAAGCTCAGAGACAGCACCCAGGATCTGAGTTCCAGCCCCAAGACCAGAAAAAAAAAAGCTGAGCACTGGTAGCTCATGTCTGTAATCCTAGCTACTCATAAAGCTGAGATCTGAGGATTGCAGTTCGAAGCCATTCCAGTCAGGAAAGACAATGAGACTCATCTCCAATTTACTACCAAAAATCCAGAAGTAGATCTGTGGCTCAAGTGGTAGAATGCTAGCCTTGAGCAAAACAGCTCCGGGACAGCACCCAGGCCCTGAGTCTAAGACCCAGGACTGACACAAAACAAAAAAAGAAGAAAATTATCCATCGTGAATTTTGTTCACCACATTTACCACAATGAATAAAAATACTTTATGATCTATCAAAGCTATATTTGAAACAAGGATATAGTGCATTCTAGTCTTGTTACCTTTAAAACATTACATGAATATTCTGTGCCCATGATACTTTCTATATAAAGTGAAGAAATAGGAAAGATCAAACTTGTCCAGGTATAGGTGCACACACCTGTAATCTCAGAACATGGGAGGAAGGGACAGAAGAGTTGAAAATCCAAAAAGACTAGGCTAGGCTATATAATAAGATCCTATTGAAAGAGAAAGAAACAGAAAAAAATACTGAGAAAAATATTGCCTAGGTTTGAAGATCATAGTTTGAATACAGCCCATGCAGGAAACCATGAGATTCTATCTCGGAAATAACCAGCAAAAAGCCAGGCTGGAAGCATGGATCATGTGATACAGTACCATCCACAAGCAAGCAACCAAGCAAAGACTGAAGCCCTCGGCTCAAGCTCCATTACTATCACACACACACACACACACACACACACACACACACACACAGAGAGAGAGAGAGAGAGAGAGAGAGAGAGAGAGAGAGAGAGAGAGAGAGAGATGAGGTAGCACTTATCTGTAATCCTAGCTTTTTGTAAGGCTGAGATCTAGAGGACAGAAGTTTGAAACTCCATCTCCAAAATAATCAGCAAAAAGCAGGGCTAGAGGCATGGCTCGAGTAGAAGAGTGCTAGCTGAACAGGAAAACCTTTGTAGTGAGGAAAAACATACAGAACGAGTTAAGAAGGCTTCGGCAGGGTCCCTGTCTAATATGAGACACTATTGCTGTCCCCTTAAGGCAATAAATATTCAACTCAGTCACAAACTGAATCATGATTCTGGCAACAGATCAGCACAAAGGGTCTCTATTCCTTCTGCCTCAACATATTTCTTTTAATGAGTATAAATTGTAATTATTTCTTCTATAAAGGCTAAACTCAGCATAAGGAGGAAAATAATGCAGTAGGTATTTTTTAAATGTCATTTTAAAGTATATTTTTGCCAATATAGATGCTTGGTGTATTATTATGAAATGCTAAAATATCTTGCTGAGGGTTTTTTCCCCTCCCCTTATATATTCTTTTGCTACAGAAGTAGCAGCAGTGCCATCTTCTGGAATAAATGGAATGAGAAAGAATTATGATGTTTTTAATAGTCTAAGTCCTGAGGAAAATAAATTATCTGCATTCATGGAGTCAAATGAAAATCCTGTAAATAAATCTTAAAAGAAATTAACATGGAATCAGTTGCTGACATGAGCCAGAACAGCATCAGGTGCAAACCTTTCTTCTAATAAGAAGTCTGTGTAGGTAGTTCATGCCAGCATGGAATTTTTAACGTGAAAATAAACCTGCAGATGACATAGAATTAGGGAACAAATTAACTGAAAGAAAAAAATGAATCACGAGATATTGTTTGCAATAAAGAAGTAGGAAAGATGGAGGAAAATAGGAAAGAAATATTCTTTTTGCTTGCCACTGAAGATACGTAAGATGTAAGAAAGAATAGAGAAGCTTACAAAAGAAAATCATTGCACCAGACCATAGAGTCAATAAATGGTAAGCAGCTTTGTGCCAGGGATAGGCTAACTCAGGACACCAGTTAAATGGGGCACTGAAATCACTCCTGGGAGATTAATTTTATTAGGAAAGAAATGAGACAGTTCTTGTTATGCATGACTAAATGGAATACTTGAATTTAGTGTTCGTCAAATGAGCCTGCTGGAGTGAGACAGAAGCTGGGTAGTCCTTCTACCCAAAGCCTAATCACTATGGTACAATTCTAAGATGCCCATTGAGATTCCTGATCCCTGATGCACCTACACTTTCTCCCAGATATTCACTCACTAGGCACTGCGGTGGAGAAATTTTGCGGTGAATTGGCTTTAAGATACAGCCAGCATTAGAATGATCCAGATTTAAACATATGAGCCTTTTAAGAGAGAGAATTCTCCTTGCTGGTTGAAGAAGAGAAAGTCAGAGATCCAAGGATGAAAGAGGTTCTAAGGATGAAAGGGATCACATGGCAAGGAATGTGGGTGGCTCCCAGAGCTAGCAAGTGCTCCCTGGTGAGAGCCAGGAAAAGTGTGAAGACTTCAATCCTGCAACTACAAGCAGCTGAATTCTGACAACCAAAAAAAAAAAAAAAAAAAGAACTTGTAAGCAGATTTTACTAGAATCTCCAAATAGGAATTCTGTGTGGGGAAAACTTTGGTTTTAGCCCATGGCTAACCCTAAATCTCACATCCTTCCCATATCATACAAGACATAGTAGTGTTAGCTAATGGGTATTAATTTAATTTCTTATGAAGCAATAGAAAAATAAGAGTCAGATATGTGTAGATGAGTTTAAAACTGCTTCTAAGGAGGGTGTTTTCTGAAACTATCCAACATCTGTACTTGCTAGAGGGCTGTACAATCTGTCCTTTTATCTTGCAATGGTCAGTCTTGAATTTACTTCAAAAATATCAATTTATTTGGTAGTAATTAATTTTGAACTCAGGGTCTTGTGTTTGTGAGGCAGTCACTCTACCACTTAAGCCACATCCCCAGCTTTTTAAACAAATATTAAATAAATATCTTGCTTTTTAAATAAATATTTTGGGGACATATCAAAAGATGAATGCTTTGTCAGGCACGAAATGATCAGCATTACAGTGACCTTCCATCATTCTCTCACACTCAGTTGCCTTCATATTTACCAGTAACCAGGGGCAGTAATCAAAATATTGAACTGGTGCTATATGGACATAGACAGATGCCTCACTATCAGAGACTGCTAGCTGGTTGCTGTACTGATTCTGGCCAAATATAAGCCCTGAAAAATGTCCCTAGAGGGAAATGGACAACAACTAATGTTTGAAAGTGGTAGAACATCTTTTTAGGAGGCAAGAATGAAGCCTGAAACTATGACAAGAAAACATAAGGCTAACAGGGGCGACAGAAGCATTGGTAATTGTTTTCTGAATAGGACTCTATTTACCCAACAAATAAGAATTGACAGATAGCATTAAGACAAACTTAAAATGTTCTGCACATCAAAGTAAACAAATGGCAAACCGAGAGACAACCACAGAATTGGAAAAACTCTTCACCAGCTATTCAAAGGATAAAAAATGCATATCCAGCTTGGCACTGGTGGCTCATGCCTGTAATCCTAGCTACAGGAGGCTGAGATTTAAGGATCATGGTTTAAAGCTATCCTGAATAGGCAAGTCCATGAGACTCTTATCTCCAAGTAACCACCAAAAAGCTGGAAATAGAAATGTGGTTCAAGGGGTAGAGGGCTAACCTTGAGCAAAACAGGTTAAGGTATAGTGTTCAGGCCATCAGTTCAAGCCTTGATACTAACATACACATACAAAGAAGATACCTATCCAGATTACACAAAGAATTGAAAGAATTAAAATTCCGATTAAGAAATGGGCAAATGGAATTGGACAGTTTTCATAAGAAGTACAAATGGCTAATAAATACTAATGTTCAACATTCTTAGCCATAAAGGAGATTCAAATAAAAATGATACTACTCAGTCCATCAGAATGTCTGTCATGAAAACAAACAATAAATACTGAGAAGATAGGGAGGGGAGAGGGCAGGACCCTCATACACTCTTGGTGGTAATATAGATTTGTACACTCACTATGGAAATTGGTACAGTGCTTCTATGAAAACCTAAAAGTCAAACTACCATATGATTCTGTCACACCACTCTTAAGCATATATCCAAAGAAGAGTTAATCAATATACAAGAGAGATACCTGCATATCCATGTTTATTATAGTTCTGTTCACAATAGCCAAGTTATGGGATTAGCTGAGGTATCCAACAACTGATGAATATATAGTAAATATATAGCACGGAGTATTACTCAGTTATTAAGAAAAATAACATTATATCATCTATAGAAAAAAACTGGATGGAACCAGAGATCCACATATTGAGTGAGATAAGCTAAACTCAAAGAGCCAAGTATCACATTTTCTGCCCCTCAGTGGACTCTAGACCTAAGATGATGATGATGAGGAGGAGGAGGAGGAGGAGGAGGGGGAGGAGGAGGAGGAGGAGGAGGAGGAGGAGGAGGAGGAGGAGGAGGAGGAGGAGGAGAAGGATGAAGCTAATTTAACAGGAGTGGGGGGGTCATCAAGAGGTGAGAGAAGGAAAGAAAAAAGATATTGAAAGGTGAAAAGGATCAAAGATGATAGATAGACAGACAGACAGACAGACAGACAGACAGATAGATAGATAGATAGATAGATAGATAGATAGATAGATAGATAGATAAGATAGAATTAAAAACCTAACAAACACTGAAAGGAGGAAAGAAAGGAGGTATGGAGATAAAATAGAGGGTTGAACTTGTCAAAGTACACTAAATGCATCTATGGAATTATCACAATGAAACCCCATTTATACTGTTAGTATGTGCTAACTAAAATTAATGTGTTCCAGATTGGGGGCTTGAACTCAGGGCTTAGGCACTGTCTCTAAGATTTTTATACTCAAAGCTAGCTCTCTACCACTTGAGCCACAGCTCTACTTCCAGCTTTTGGGGTGCTTAATTGGAGAGAAGAATCTCATGGTCTTTCCTGCCTGGGCTGGCTTTGAACCAAAATCCTCAGAGCTAAGTCTTCTGAGTAGCTAGGATTACAGGCTTGAGCCATCAGCACTCAGCTAAAATAAAAAAAAATTAAAGACAACTTTGTAAAGTTTATTTTTATCAAAGCATCATCCTTCCTTAGCTTTTGAATATGCAGTTCTCTCATTAGTTTCATCCTATGCCTGCCAGATTTAAGTGGAAGACATTAACAAATATTTGAATTAAGCCTGGATTTCATGTAAATAGCAAATAACTATTTAGTATGACCCAAATGTTTAACGGACCCAATGTAGACTAGCAATCTAGAGCAAATCAGTAAATATTGCGTAAGATATAACTATACTGCAAAGAAAAAAAATGTTGATTTGAAATTCACATTCAGCTAAATATCCTGTAGTTTGATTCATTTTTGTCTTCTTTCCCTTCCCACACAGTTCACTTTTACTTAAAATAGATATAACCTTCGGGGCCTTGTTTTCCAAGATATATAACATTAACAACCCAAATCTACATTGTTTCAATATCCAGACATTTTATCTTTGTAGTTCATCCTCATGAAGTGTTGGATTGACTGTGATTAGCCACATTCTTTGACCAGTAGACAAGATAGTACACCATTTCCAGACTTGGGTACTAAGAAGGCTGTATGTTTTTCCATTTACCTACTTGTATTTCCTGCATTACCTCAAATCCTAGAAGAGTCTAATGTACTCCAGTTTATTCCTAGCCAGTCACCAGACTTGTGAGTATAATAGATACATATTGATTACTGTTTGCCAGGGCTATTTTTGTGGGTACTTGTTAGACCAGTTATTGTTATCACTGATAACTCACACTTCCCTTCCTATTCACAGTTTTAAAGTGTTAAAAGAGAAGTTCAATAACCACAGTACTGGCTGGTTTAAGAGGCCACAAAAGTAAGGAAAGAAAATCAGTCTCAGTACACACAAAAATAAATTGTATTACCTCTTTGGCTCCCTCAGGTGTTTTAAGAGAATCCCAGTGAAAGCACTAGGAGAAGAAGGAAAACTTATTGTTTCTTACCCTAATGCTCCAAGAGTTATTGTCTTGTCATGTCATTGTTTCATTTTGAACTGTCATGCTGAGCTTTATTGAGAATTACAGTGTTGGTAGGGAGGATTTGATAAAGCTAGTATAGCTTTAGCTTTCCTTGAGTTCTAGATGTTATTTTTTTTTCTTTTTCTTTTACCTGGTATCTATCTGAATCAAGCACTTCTGATTTTCTTATAGCCACCTAAGGATTAGGGCAAAATAACTTTATTAAAGGCCCATGAACTGTGATACATTTCTCATATTCAGACATGTTTTGCTGCATATGTGAAGGCTTCGATATACATAAATGCCTTCACAGTTTGATTTCTTTTTCACTATACTTTTTAAGGGTGTGTATTGAATACCATTTATTTTTAAGATGATTGATACTCTTGCAGATGCCACACACAGCCTTCCAATTATAAATTGAGTTAATGGCTTGCACTTGTTCATGTGGCTTCTTTGGCAGAGAATGAGCTGTCTCTAACTGGATAGTTTAAAGAATGATAATGGTATATTACTTTGTATATCTCTACTGCCTCATTTCTCCAAGATCACCTGGATATCATCACCAAAAGCATCTTGAAAGCCAGTTTATGCAGCATTCTATCAATTGGACATCTCTATTAGCCAGCTTTGCTTCCCTTTGCCAGAGTAATGATTATACCATATCTACGAGATCCTAAAATGCCTCTTCGCTTGTAATGTTACATTTTATCCAGTGTAGCTTTTGTGCTACATGAATATTCCTGAAATTCAGCACTCCTAGCACTAAAATATCATATGCCATGCACACAACAGTCTTCAACTTGGTTAATTAGAACAAGATGGTCATTCTTTCACCATGTGAATAACAGTTTAAAACTCCATTTCTATCTGCTCCCTGGAAGCAAAGATCTAATGCTCTTTAGGGAGTCTTCATAGCATAATTGTAGGTGGTATGCCTGATAGAGTAGACTCTTAAGGGTGTCCTTAAAGGTATGTTTTGCTTCTCGAAGTATAGCAGCAGTATCAGCATCACCTGGAACTCATTAGAAATGCATAATCTCAAGCCCACTTCTGATCTTTGGAGACAGATCTATACTTGCTTAAGATCTCCAGATTACAAGCACTGGTGCTCACACCTATAATCAGAAGGATGAGGTCTGAAGATCATAGTTCAGAGCCAGCTAGGGCAGGAAACTCTGTGAGACTCTTATCTCCAATTAACTACCAGAAAACCATAAGTGTTGCTATGGCTCAAGTGGTAGAGCACTGACCTTGAGCTGAAGAGCTCAGGGGGGCCAGGCCCAGAGTTCAAGCCCTACAACAAACAAACAAAAAAACACCAAAAACTTCAGATGATTCCTATGAATATGAAACTTTAAAAGTCAGTCTTGGGCTGGGGATATGGCCTAGTGGCAAGAGTGCTTGCCTCGTATACATGAGGCCCTGGGTTCAATTCCCCAGCACCACATATACAGAAAATGGCCAGAAGTGTCGCTGTGGCTCAAGTGGCAGAGTGCTAGCCTTGAGCAAAAAGAAGCCAGGGACAGTGCTCAGGCCCTGAGTCCAAGCCCCAGGACTGGCCAGAAAAAAAAAAAAGTCAGTCTTGGCAGTGTATGCCTATAATCCCCAGCAGCACTTGGGAGACTGGGACAGGAGTTAAAAGGTTACCCTGGGCTATACAGACACTATCTCAAAAAAAAAAGCAAACTAGAAGCACAGCTCAGTATTACCATTTTACTGCTACTTTAAGCAGCAAGATGTCCTCTAGAATTTGTAGCTGGTCCCTTCTGTGGGCCATGTAAATGTTCACAGACACAATTTCCTGACTAAATGAGTTTTCCAAAGCTTATGTCTCAAAGATATGAATATCAAATAATATCATGCATTTGACAACAGTGGACGACCTACAAACATCCATTTCATGCTGGTAAAGTGTTAGAAGAGAATCATATTGGTCATGTGGTGCATGCCTATAATCCCAGTGCTCAGGAGGCTGAGGTAAGAGGATCATGAGTTCATTTTCAACATGGGCTACATAATAAGATACTGTCTCAAAAGTCAAAACAAAACAGAGCAATAACTGATCATCATTGCTAATATTTATTATTTATCATGTACCTGGTGCTTATCTAGTGCTTCACATAACAACCACCAGAGGTAAAGTACAATCCATTTTATGAGAGAGCCCCAAGGCACAAATCCAAACCCTTCAAATCTTCTGACTACTTTTTAGATCTTAACCCAAACTATTACTCATTCTGATACACTGGAAAATAGTTTATATGTATGTCAAAGTAAGCAGAACCTAACTTTGCTTTTTCTTATGTGTCATCTGTCATTCTCATCAAAATGTAATCCTCAAGCTCCTCCATTACCCCAGATCTGGGGTGTTACTATTCCAAATTATGGCACTATCTTGAGAAATTGTTATGTCTGAAAACTTGTAGACAGTAGTAGTCTCATTAATATCAATACCTTCTGCACACACACCCCTTTCTCACTCTCCCCTCTCTCACAATCAATTAAGAACCTGATCATTAAAGTGCAGGGCCCAGCTCTCATTTAACTTCCAGCAGAGCTTCATTAACTCTCATTTTTTTGTTGGTGATACAGACCAGGATACACTAAGCCAAAGGCACAAAGATTTGTCTTCTCTTACACACACACGAAACGTATGTGCTCATCCTAATGGCATTTCTCTTCCATTTCCTTTGTCATTGACACTGCCCACTCTGTAATTAAAACTAGATCAGCTTGGACATCTAGTTGTATTTTTACATGCTTTTTGGTGTTTAGATCTCCATGCTATATTTGTACTTGAGTAGGTATCAATTTCATTCCACAAACTTAAGAGTTCCCATATCTGAAGCAACATTTCCAGTCTGCCATTAGATGAAAATGGAAATACTAGGCAGGGCCTCACAAGTGGATGGTTTACCCGGGGACAAGATATTGGAATAATAAGAATATGCTTGCCTGATAGTTTCCACTATGACATCCATGTTGCTGCCCATTTTTTTGTAGTTTCTTTACACACTTTGAACTCCACGCCCCAAACTCAAGTCTCTACAAGAGCAAAGTTTATATAAGTAAAATAGATGAGTAGTTTATATAGCTAGAGAAGTAGTATCACTTGACTTGCCATTTCTATTACAGACATATACGGATCCCATTTTGGATTGATATGTTGAAAGTACCCTTATCCTTTAACGGTGATCAAATATTGCATATAAACTTTAATAAGCACAAGCCACAGATTCAATTACATTGTGATATAATAAATGAGCTTGAATTTAAATCTGAAGTTGAAATCTGAAGATACCTAATTTGTTTGAACCACTTTTTACAAGTAAGTCTCAGGCCTGTAAATATAAGGTAGGACACAGAAGACATACTCACATAAAGTAAACAAAGAAGAGGCTAAGAAAACAGAGTAAATATTCAATACTTTTGTTATGAATCTTCTCATTTCACTCTGCTTAGTTGTAAGGGTTAGAAAAAGTGTTAATACATTGTATTTTAATTCCTCACCATCATTTCATTCACACCAGCCTTCCAGCTTCCTCTTTTATTGACAACTATTTTCATTCCAAAAGCTATCACGATTACATCGCAATTAGCTATGTATGGAGTTGAGTCCTATTAGAATGGGGGGAGGCCTATAATCCAGTTACAAGCTCCTTTGTCTCTGGCTATAATCGTTGCTTTTGATAAAATGCTCCTTATGGGGACTAAATGACTAACTCTTTTGTAGCACGTAAAAAAACACAACTTCTGCTTAATTGGAAAAATATGAACTAATGCTTAAGAGTCAGCTCCCCAGCCCATGGGGCCCATGGTGCTCAGTAATGGCAGTGCTTCAGCCCTACACACAGCATGAGTTTCTTTCATTGCTCTATTTTCCTGCATTTCAACTCTACTTGCTGAGCAGAAAAGATCTCCATAAGAACACTTCATTTCCCTGGCCAAAACGAATTTATAATTATAAAGTAACTAGTTGCCTTGTATTGTACTTAAAGTGCGTTAAGAAGTTGTGTTGTCCTAAAAAATGAACCCTTTTAATTTTGATGTGAACTTGTTTGATTTTAATCACTCAGCTTCTATTCTTTCTCCAACACTCTTCCCCATGGTCTCTCCCTTTCTGATGACTTCCCCACTGGAGAAATGTACCCTTAATATATGCAATTACCCAATACTAGTTTCAAAGAAATCTTAGGGCAATTTAAACATCACTGAGACCCAAACAAAACAACATCTTAGAAGTTATTAGGACTCGAAGAATCAGTCCTCCTGATTATTCCACAGGTTTTCGTAAAATGAGTATGTGGGGTTTTTATTCTGTTCACTGGTCTCTAATTTCTTCAGTTTCTTAAATGGGTTGATAACCCTCTATAAAAAGCCATTAACATCAATCCTTATTGAAAGGATACATTCCATACAATATCACAGTGGGTTGGTGATATCCTATATTGCTAATTTCCAAATGTACATAGCATAACCCTCTCACATTACAAACAAGGGTTTTCCTGTCCAAGAAAGTCAAATGACTTTATCAAGGTTGCTAAGCATATATATTTTTTTTTAATTTATTTTTTTGCCAGTCCTGGGGCTTGGACTCAGGGCCTGAGCACTGTCCCTGGCTTCTTCCCGC
The DNA here is from genome assembly GCF_023159225.1 of Perognathus longimembris pacificus. Classification (NCBI taxonomy): domain Eukaryota; kingdom Metazoa; phylum Chordata; class Mammalia; order Rodentia; family Heteromyidae; genus Perognathus; species Perognathus longimembris. Next base: position 97,225,146 of record NC_063188.1, read on the forward strand.
TCAAGGCTAGCACTCTGCCACTTGAGCCACAGCGCCACTTCTGGCCGTTTTCTGTATATGTGGTGCTGGGGAATTGAACCCAGGGCCTCATGTATATGAGGCAAGCACTCTTGCCACTAGGCCATATCTCCAGCCCCAAAGTTTTTATCAGCTTTAGAAGTTTGGGGTTGGAACCTTTAGGGTTCTTTTTTTTTTTTTTTCCAGTCCTGGGCCTTGGACTCAGGGCCTGAGCACTGTCCCTGGCTTCTTTTTGTTCTAGGCTAGCACTCTGCCACTTGAGCCGCAGCGCCACTTCTGGCCATTTTCTGTATATGTGGTACTGGGGAATCGAACCGAGTGCTTCATGTATATGAGGCAAGCGCTCTTGCCAGTAGGCCATATCCCCAGCTCCTGCTAAGCATATTTTTCTGCCATTCAAATGACCTCATTTTTCTAATTACTGCAATATTCTATCCTATATGGAACTCCCAGAGTTCAATTTTTCACATTTAAGGAATATGTGTATTAATGAGTTTACTGATAGGATTCGAGGTGTACAATGCCACATGAACACCTATTCCTTGAAATAAAATTTACTAACAACACAGCCTCATTGGGATAGACAATTTGCAATGGAATTAATATAGACATTTGTAATTCCTAGTGGCAAATTGACTTTGCAACCTGCAACATTGACCACCTTAGCTACAACTACACAGAGCATGACAGACTGCTGCTTCTTGGTTCTTAAAAGGAAGTGTCAAAAATAATCCCTCACTGTAGTCAATACCTCTCCTCTTGATTCTGTACCAATCTCATACACATATAGTTTATATATTTAGTGTACAGGCTACATTAAAGAAAAAAACTGTTACTTTTTTCCCAGAAAGAATAGCCCTTCAAAAGCTTACAAGTGAAGTGTGCTGCGTATGGAGATGACTGCTGAAAGGAAGTTGAACTGTGGTTGGGTGAAAATGCAGTGCTTTGGCTAAAAGTTGAAAAACTGCTGGCTGCTTTAATCCCTATGTCATAGGGAAGTAGTCTGGCTGCAACTCCAGATCATTTGGAACTATAGAAACTTCTTCAATAATACCAGCAAGGCTCATTAGCCCCTCCAAAAGTCTCAACTATTCCATTTTCTGCATACACACATTATTTTAAGGAAAGAAAGTACTTCTCTTTCCTTAGAAGGTTATTAAATATGATAGCATACTCAAAAATTCAGTGGATTCTCCAATGCATTAAAAAACAAAATTATTTTCTTATTTATTTATTAAGTGTTTATTATATACCAGACTGTTCTCTATGTGGTGAAAAATATACAATGGTAAAGTAGGTAAATTTCTTGCCTGCATTTGCATCCACTTGCTTTGCAGCTTCTCAAAATTCCCTTTCCCCATTTCCAGGCAGTATTCCTTATCATAAAAGTAGCCTCAACCAATAAGTATTTTATGAGAACACATTGTTTTTCACATTAATGTATACTATAATTCCCAATCTCAACATTAATCTAGTCACTGATCCTTCCCCTTTGACTGTCAATTTGGCTGACAATTAGCTTCTCCTTATTTGGAATTCTAAAGTGCAATTGCCCCTGCAGAGCTCATTAGGACTCTTGCTCAAGTTACATGCATTCTGGTTCATAGTTGGCATATTTTCTAACATTACAAGTATGCCTTATTAAGCAGAATCTTGCTGAATGAGAGAGACACTCAATCTCGCCCCCATTTTTATAAGAGAAAAGGCAGATACTATTGAATTCCTGAAGTATAGACCTAGGCAGCTTAGGGAAAAATATAGGACCATAGTTTCTGAATCTTATAGGAAGACTTAGAAAGCTTTCTTTTTATTTTATTTTTTTTTTTTTTTGGCCAGTCCTGGGCCTTGGACTCAGGGCCTGAGCACTGTCCCTGGCTTCTTCCCGCTCAAGGCTAGCACTCTGCTACTTGAGCCACAGCGCCGCTTCTGGCCGTTTTCTGTATATGTGGTGCTGGGGAATCGAACCTAGGGCCTCGTGTATCCGAGGCAAGCACTCCTGCCACTAGGCTATATCCCCAGCCCCTTAGAAAGCTTTCTTCCTCTACATTAGGCAAGTAAATCAACTGAGATCACTGAAAATCTCATCATGTGATGTCATTTGCAAGCATATACACTGTTGTTGTTGGGGTTTTTTTCAAATTTTTATTATCAAACTGATGTACAGAGAGGTTACAGTTTCACACGTTAGGCATTGGATACATTTCTTGTACTGTTTGTTACCTTGTCCCTCATACTTCCTTTCCTCCTCCCCCTTTCCCTTCCCCCCCCCAGAGGTGTTCAGATCACTTACACCAAACAGTTTTGCAAGTATTGCTTTTGTAGTTGTTTGTCTTTTTTTACCCTGTGTCTCTCAATTTTGGTATTCCCTTTCCATTTCCTACTTCCAATACACGGTTTCCAATATACTCAGATAAGATTACAGAGATAGTGTAGGTACAACCACAGGAAGGTGATACAAGAACATCATCAATAATAGAAGCTACAGATACACATGGGACGTTGAAAGTAGTTACAACTGTGATATAACAATTCTCTCCATAACATGGAGTTCATTTCACTTAGCATCATCTTATGTGTTCATAAGGGTATAACAATTGGGCATTGTGATACTCTGCTATGACTTGCCTAAACCTGTACTAATTATTCCCAATAAGGGAGACCATAGAGTCCATGTTTCTTTGGGTCTGGCTCACTTCACTTAGTATAATTTTTTCCAAATCCTTCCATTTCCTTACAAATGGGACAATGTCATTCTTTCTGATACAGGCATAAAATTCCATTGTGTATATGTACCACATTTTCCTGATCCATTCGTCTACTGAGGGGCATCTGGGTTGGTTCCAGATTCTAGCTATGACAAATTGTGCTGCGATAAACATTGTTGTGCTGGTGGCATTACTGTGATTTTGTTTGTGGTCTTTTGGATAGATACCCAAAAGTGGGGCTGCTGGGTCATAGGGGAGTTCTATATTTAGCCTTCTGAGGAATCTCCATACTGCTTGCCAGAGTGGCTGAACCAGTTTACATTCCCACCAACAATGAAGTAGGGTTCCTTTTGGCCACATCCCCTCCAACAATTGTTATTGTTAGTTTTCTTTCTTTCTTTTTTTTTTTTTTTTGGCCAGTCCTGGGCCTTGGACTCAGGGCCTGAGCACTGTCCCTGGCTTCTTCCCGCTCAAGGCTAGCACTCTGCCACTTGAGCCACAGCGCCGCTTCTGACAGTTTTCTGTATATGTGGTGCTGGGGAATCGAACCTAGGGCCTCGTGTATCCGAGGCAGGCACTCTTGCCACTAGGCTATATCCCCAGCCCAGTTTTCTTGATATATGACATTCTTACTGGGGTGAGATGGAATCTCAATGTTGTTTTGATTTGCATTTCTTTTATGGCCAGTGATGTAGAGCACTTTTTCATATGTCTCCTGGCCAGTCTCATTTCCTCATCAGAGAAGTCTCTTTGTAAGTCTTTAGCCCACTTGATGAGGGGGCTATTGGTTCTTTGCAGTTTTGTTTTGGAAGAGGGTAATTTTTTTAGTTCTGCATATATTTTAGATATGAGGCCGTTGTCGGTTGAATGGCCGGTAAAGATCTTCTCCCAGTCTGTGGGCTTTCTGTTTATCTTGAGAGCTATGTCCTTTGCCGTGCAGAAGCTCTGCAGTTTGATGCAGTCCCATTTGTTCAACCTTTCTTTGATTTGTAGCCTTTCTGGGTCTTTGTTAAGGAAGTTCCGTCCTGTGCCAGGGAGCCCAAGTGTTTCTCCTACTCCTTCCTTTAGTGTTTTCAGGGTGTCTGTTTTGATTTCGAGGTCTATAATCCATTTGGAATTGATTTTGGTGCAAGATGATATATAAGGATCTAATTTTAGTTTGTTGCATGTGTTGAGCCACTTTTGCCAGCACAATTTGTTAAAGAGGCTATCTTTCTTCCAAACTATTGTTTTACCTCCTTTATCAAAGATTAAGTAGGCATAGTTCTGTGAGTTCATTTCTGTGTCTTCAATTCTGTTCCATTGGTCTTCAGGCCTGTTCCGGTGCCAATACCAAGCTGTTTTTATTACTATAGCTTTATAATACAGCTTAAAGTTGGGTATTGTAATTCCTCCAGCACTGTTCTTTCTGCTTAGGATTGTTTTTGTATCCTAGGTCTTTTATTGTTCCATATGAATTTCTGGATTGCTTCCTCTATTTCATTAAAAAATGGTGTTGGGATATTAATGGGTATTGCATTGAATTTGAAGATAGCCTTTGGCAATATTGCCATTTTGATTATATTAATCCTCCCGATCCAGAAGCATGGGAGGTTTTTCCATTTCCTTAGTTCTGACGTAATTTCATTTTTCAAGCTTTTAAAGTTCTCCTCAAAGAAGTCTTTCACTTCTTTGGCTAAGGTTATTCCTAGGTATTTTATGTTTTGGGGGGCTATTGCAAAAGGAGTTGCTTTCCTGATTTCAGCCTCGGTCTTCGGGTCGTTAGCATAGAGAAAGGCCATTGATTTTTGAAGGTTTCTTTTATATCCTGCAACTTTGCCAAAGTTTTGGATCAGCTCTAGTAGCTTCGGGGTAGAGTCTGTGGGATTCTTTAGGTATAGGATCATGTCATCTGCAAAGAGAGAAAGTTTAACTTCATCTTTATCTATTTGGATCCCCTTTATATATTCTTCTTGCCTAATTGCTCTGGCTAGGAATTCTAGTACTATGTTGAAGAGCAGGGGAGAGAGTGGACATCTCTGCCTTGTTCCTGATTTTAAAGGGAATGGCTTTAGTTTTTCACCATTTAGAGTTATGCTTGCTGTTGGTTTCTCATAAACTGCCTTGACTATATTCAGGAAGGTTCCCTGGAATCCCAGTTTTTCCAGGGCTTTTAGCATAAATGGGTGCTGGATTTTATCGAACGCTTTTTCCGCATCCAGAGATAAAACCATGTGGTTCTTTACCTTGCTCCGGTTGATGTGGTGGAATACATTCATTGATTTGCGTATATTAAACCAACTTTGCATCCCTGGGATGAATCCAGCTTTATCGTGGTGTATGATGTTTTTGATGACGTGTTGAATTCGATTGGCCAGAATTTTGTTGAAAATTTTTGCTTCTATGTTCATCAGGGAAATCGGTCTATAGTACTCTTTCCGTGATGAGTCCCTGCCTGGTTTTGGGATGAGGGATATACTGGCTTCATAGAATGAGTCTGGTAGAGAATGTTCTCTTTCAATTTCATTGAACAGTTTGAGAAATATTGGTGTGAGTTCTGTTTTGAAGGCCTTGTAGAATTCTGCAGTGAATCCATCTGGACCTGGGGTTTTCTTGGATGGGAGATCATTTATTGCCGTTTCTATTTCAATACTGGATATGGGTCTGTTTAGAAGGTTTAAATCATCATGGTTAAGCTTGGGGATATGAATTTTTTCTAGAAAATCATCCATTTCTTCCAAGTTCTCGAATTTGTTGGCATAAAGGTTTGCAAAATAGTCCTTTATTATTTTCTGAATTTCGGTTATTTCTGTGGTGATGTTAGCTGTTTCATCTCTTATCTTGTTTATTTGAGTGTGCTGCCTTCGTTTTTTTGTTTTTTTTTTTGGCCAGTCCTGGGCCTTGGACTCAGGGCCTGAGCACTGTCCCTGGCTTCTTCCCGCTCAAGGCTAGCACTCTGCCACTTGAGCCACAGCGCCGCTTCTGGCCGTTTTCTGTATATGTGGTGCTGGGGAATCGAACCTAGGTCCTCGTGTATCCGAGGCAGGCACTCTTGCCACTAGGCTATATCCCCAGCCCTGCCTTCGTTTTTTGGTCAGGTTTGCCAGGGGTCTGTCTATCTTGTTGATTTTTTCAAAAAAAAACTCTTTGTTTTGTTGATTCTTTTGATGGTTTTTTTTTGTCTCTAATTGATTTAATTGTGATTTGATTTTAATTATTTGCTTCCGTCTGTTGACTTGGGGTTTGGCTTGTTGTTCTCTCACAAGGAAATTAAGGTGCTTCCTTAAATTATTGAGTTGTTGTTTCTCCAGTTTGTTGATGTATGCACTCAGAGATATAAATTTTCCTCTGAGTACTGCCTTTGCTGTGTCCCAAAGGAGGTGGTACTTTGTTTCCTCAACTTGGTTGAAGTCCATAAACACTTGAATTTCCGTTTTAATTTCTTCAATGACCCACTGATGGTTCAGCAATGTGTTGTTTAGTCTCCATGATTTGTAGGATTTTCTGTGGTGGCTGTTTGAGTTGAGCTCTAATTTTATTCCATTGTGGTCTGGGAATGGTTTTGATACTTCTGAATTTGTACAGATTTTCTTTGTGCCCTAAGATGTGATCTATTTTGGAGAATGTTCCATGTGCTGCGGAGAAGAATGTGTATTATGTTGTTGCTGGGTGGAACATTCTGTAGATGTTGGTTAAGTCTAGTTGGTCTAGGCAGTTATTTAGTTCTGTGGTTTCTTTGTTCAGTTTTTGGCGTGTTGATCTGTCCAGAGGTGATAGTGGAGTGTTAAAGTCCCCAACTATCAATGTGTTTGGGCCTATGAGTGTTTTCAGAGTCAGTAGTGTTTGTTTGATGAAGTTAGGTGCTCCTACATTTGGTGTGTAGATATTTAGAATGGTTATATCTTTCTGTAGGAGAGATCCCTTTACTACTGTGTAGTAACCTTCTTTGTCTCTTCTTACCTCTTTTAATTTAAAGTCAATTTTGTCTGATACTAGGATTGCAACTCCAGCCTGCTTATGGGGGCCATTTGCTTGATAAATTTGATTCCAGCCTTTCACTTTTAGAAGATGTTTACTTTTGCTGGATAGATGTGTCTCTTGGAGGCAGCAGAAAGATGGATCTTGATTTTTGATCCAACTATGAGCCTATGTCGTTTGATTCGAGAATTAAGTCCATTAATGTTGAGAGTTAGGATTGAGAGCTGATCATTTGTTCCTTTCATTATCACTATCTTGTTTAAAGCTGTGTCTTCCCATTCCTTGATCTGATGTTTACTATTTAGGGTTCATTTCTCTGTCTGTATTGGGATCTTGATTATTTTCCCTGTATAGTACATCTTTGAAGTTTTTCTGTAAAGCTGGTTTGGTGGAGATATATTGTTTCAGTTTTTCCTTACTGTGGAAGACTTTTTTTTGACCTTCGGCTATGAATGAGAGTTTGGCTGGGTACAGAATTCTTGATTGGTAGTTATTTTTATTTAGTGTTTGGTATACTTCATTCCGGGATCTCCTTGCTTTCATGGTCTCTGCTGAGAAGTCTGAGGTAATTCTGATTGCTTTTCCTTTATATGTGATTGTTTTCTTCTCCCTAACAGCTTTAAGGATTCTTTCTTTGAAGGTTGGACAAATGGGACTGCATCAAACTGAAGAGCTTCTGCACGGCAAAGGACATAGCTCGCAAGATAAACAGAAAGCCCACAGATTGGGAAAAGATCTTTACCAGCCATTTAACAGACAAAGGCCTCATATCTCAAATAAATGCAGAACTAAAAAAATTACCTTCCTCCAAAACAAAACCGCAAAGAACCAATAGCCCCCTCATCAAGTGGGCTAAAGACTTACAAGGAGACTTCTCTGATGAGGAAATGAGAATGGCCAAGAGACATATGAAAAAGTGCTCTACATCACTGGCCATAAAAGAAATGCAAATCAAAACAACATTGAGATTCCATCTCACCCCAGTAAGAATGTCATATATCAAGAAAACTAACAATAACAATTGTTGGAGGGGATGTGGCCAAAAGGGAACCCTACTTCGTTGTTGGTGGCAATGTAAACTTGTTCAGCCACTCTGGCAAGCAGTATGGAAATTCCTCAAAAGGCTAAATATAGAACTCCCCTATGACCCAGCAGCCCCACTTTTGGGTATCTATCCAAAAGACCACAAACAAAATCACAGTAATGCCACCAGCACAACAATGTTCATGGCAGCACAATTTGTCATAGCTAGAATCTGGAACCAACCCAGATGCCCCTCAGTAGACAAATGGATCAGGAAAATGTGGTACATATACACAATGGAATTTTATGCCTGTATCAGAAAGAATGACATTGTCCCATTTGTAAGGAAATGGAAGGACTTGGAAAAAATTATACTAAGTGAAGTGAGCCAGACCCAAAGAAACATGGATTTTATGGTCTCCCTTATCGGGAATAATTAGTACAGGTTTAGGCAAGTCATAGCAGAGCATCATAAGGCCCAGTAGCTATACCCTTATGAACACATAAGATGATGCTAAGTGAAATGAACTCCATGTTATGGAAACAATTGTTATATGACAGTTGTAACTACTTTCAACGTCCCATGTGTATCTGTAGCTTCTATTATTGATGATGTTCTTGTATCACCTTCCTGTGGTTGTACCTACACTATCTCTGTAATCTTATCTGAGTATATTGGAAATTGTGTATACTGGTATTGGAAGTAGGAAATTGAAAGGGAATATCAAAACTGAGAGACATAGGGTAAAAAAAGGAGAAACAACTACAAAAGCAATACTTGCAAAACTGTTTGGTGTAAGTGAATTGAACACCTCCGGGGGGGGGGAGGGAAAAGGGAAGGAGGGAGGGGGTTATGAGGGACAAGATAACAAACAGTACAAGAAATGTATCCAATGCCTAACGTATGAAACTGTAGCTTCTCTGTACATCAGTTTGATAATAAAAGTTTGAAAGAAAAAAAAAGAGAATAATGAGGGAAATGGCTAAGGAGGATTAAAGTATATTTTATGCCTGTAAAAAAAAGGGGGGGGGGATTCTTTCTTTGTACTCTACTGATCCTGTTTTGATCACAATGTGTCAGTGGGATGTCCTATTCTGGTCTGGTTAGTTTGGGGTTCTAAATGCTTCTTGTATCTGTATAGGCCTTTCCTTCTTGATATTTGGGAAGTTCTCAGCTAATATTCTGTTAAATAGGTTGCCTATCCCATTAACCTCTTTCTCCAAGTTTTCCTCAATACCTATTATCCTTAAATTGGGCTTCCTGATCGTGTCTTGAGTCTCCTTTAGCGATCTGTTTTGCTGATTGGACTGGATTTGTATTGATTTTTTATCTTTCTCCATAGAATCTAAGGAATCTTCAGCTCCTGAAATTCGATCCTCTGCTTCAGTTAGTCGGGACTGTAGGCTAGCTACTTGATTTCGAATCTTTTTTCCTTCTCACTGGTCTTTCCTGATGATTTCCATGTCATTTCTTAGGTCCTGTATGGACTTCTTTGCTTCATTAACTTCATTACTTTCGTTTTGAGAGTTGTCTCTCAAATCTTACCCTGGTTAGCTATCTTTTCATTTGACTCTTGAAGTTCATTTATCTTTCTATTTGTGGATGCCATGAAATTCTCCATTAATTTTTGCTTTGCCTCCTCACGCTCTAGAATAATTGACTGAAGAGATTCAAACTTTTCATTTATCATGTTTATCAGTAGACTTTGTAGAGCTTTTTGGAGGTTTTCTTCTATGTCTTTGATTGACTGCTCTGCTTCCTGCTTGTTTTGAGTGGGGGATAAGACTTCATTGTTTGCCATCTTTCTTGGGTTCCTTCTGCCCATTTGGATTGGGATTGCCAGTCTACCAGCACGTTTTCTCTGTGATTTCAGCCCGTCCGTGCTCAGCCATGGTCTGGAGGATTTCTCCCTGGTCTCCGCTGTGTGCTTTAGCAGCGTGGAGTGCGGGTTGCTGTGCTGCATGCTATGCCGGAGCCGGTGCTGGCGCGGCGGCGGGGACGTCGCCCAGAGCTCAAGTCTGTGTTTTCAGACGAGCTAAGTTGATTTTTCCTTCCTGGCCAGAATCCCTGTACTGTTAGAACTTACTCTGGCTGTCTTTCTAGGAGTAAAAGTTTCTATGGGGTGAGAAAACTGCGATGTCGGAGGGAGCTCCGCTAGGGCTTTGCAGCTCCTCCACCGTCTTCCCGGCAGCACATATACACTGTTGTATTGTTTAGTACACACAAGGAATTTATATGAAATTATAAAGAACTACACTAATAATTTGTAGTGATAAATATCAGAAGAGTGGCTACCTAGGGTATGTGAAGTTGGACTAGAAGTGGATATGAAGGACCTTTAGAAATCATGTAAAGTTTCATGGCTTAGTTCAAGTACTGGATCAGTACTCAGTAGATGTCTGAGGATTAATTATTGCAAAATGCAATTTCTGCTCCTAAAAGGCAAAAATTCTTGTAAAAACTCTCTTAGTCAGCTGAGACTATTGTACCAAAAATAGCATGGGCTGGGTTGCATAAGCTAAATAAATTTGTTCCTCAAAGTTTTTGAAGTCTAGAATGGACATCTTGTTGCTATATCCTCACATGACAGAGACAGATGCTGGGAGAGGCGATGTCCTGTTTGTTTTTGTCTTTTTGGTGCTGGAGATTGAACCCAGGGTCTCTCACATACCATACAAAGTATACACTCTACCACCGAACTGCACTCTAACCTTTTCATGTATCTTTTTACGAGGGCACTAATTTCATCATTAGGACTCTACCTTCATAACCTAATCACTTCTTAAATACCCTAACTCCAAATAAAATTATTTTGTGGCTTAGAGTTTGAAATATGAAATTTGGGAAGGCACAAACATTTTGTCCATATTACCAAAAACAACCAAAAAAAATCCCACCACCAACCACAACAACAAAAAAAAATGTGGAATTATTCTGGGTGCCAGAATGAGGGTTCAAACCTTGAACTAGGGGTTTGGGTACTGTCCCTGAACATTTTACTCAAGGCTAGTATTCTGCCACTTGAACCACAGCTCTCCTTCTGCTTGTATGGTGGTTAATTGGAAATAAGAGTCTGATAGACTTTCCTGCCCCAGCTGACATCAAACCACAGTCCTCAGATTTCAGCCTCCTGAGTAGCTAGGAATATAGGCATGCACCAGCTGCACCCAACTAGATTAAAAAAAAAACCAAACAACACTTTAGTTTCAGGAGCTAGGATATAAATCAATTCTTCTTTTCTCAAACAGAGTTTCACATTATAGCTCTAACAACATTATATACTCTGTGATTTTTCTTCCTTGCTTCAAATGATATACAAGGAGATATGTCTTTGTCCATAATTCCCTCAAACACTGTCTTCTCTTAGCTTTTACTGCTCTATATCATCATTGAGTGTAGAGATTTCAATTTGGAAAGTATTACCCTTCCTACTGTTTATATGTATCAAACAACTAGAATTATTTCCCCCTATCATTCTTACATTTTTCTGCCATTTTCAACTGTATCTTCCCAGAAACAAGAACAGCAATCAAAATTTTCTACAAATAAGATGCTAATCTTTTGGCAAATCTAAAAGTTAACTGTTTTCTGTCTATTGGAAAACACAGAACATACATGAGTACTGCAAAAAAATTTCTAATGGCATAGTAAATAAAAACTATTTTCTTCATTCTTAAAAATTGAAAGGTCAAAATTTTACTTATCCAGGTTTATTTTTACAAATCTCAACACTCCAATGAAAAATAATTTACATACATTTGCCAAGAGTGGGAGCTTATCATGTTTCAACATATAAATTTGTATTCAACAATCTAAATCTCAAGTAACATGTAACTTAAAATCAGTAGCTTACTTATCTGTGCTAATGGCATCAAAAAGAGGAATAATAAACAAGAGAAAGAAAAGAGCACACTTTCAACCACCAATAAGAAACACAAGGGGCCTGTTTTCAAAAAGACAAAACAAAACAAAACAAAACAAAACAAAAAAAACCCAAGGGACTGAAACCGACAATAAATTCTCAAAAAATATTAGCTTAAGAAAAATAAGAAAGCTTCCAAAAGATTAAGAAGAAATCTGGGTGATTTTTGTCACAATGTATGTGAAGCAGAGTGAATAATGTGTCTGGTGTCATACTTGGAATTAGTAAGCAGTGAAAGGGAGCGTTTACAAGTATTTTTCAGTGGTCCTAAGGCTTGTCTGGGCCTAGAGATCCTAAGATTTTGTGTTCAACCACTGGAGCTACAGCTCCATTTCCAGCTTTTTGTGGTTAGCTGGAGATAAGAGTCTCACAGACTTTCCTGCTGGCTTTGAACCACAATCCTCAGATCTCGACCTCCTGAGTAGCTAGGATTACAGGTAAGAGCCTCCAGCACCTTGCAATAGATATTTTTTGTGACCAGCACAATATATGTATCTACCCTGGTGTTTCAGTTTTAATTGATTTTTCATAAAGGCAGATTCTAAGTTCAATTCATTATTATCTAACCCTGGCCCACTGAATAGCCATCATAGATAATCTGACCTTCTTGTTTCATGATGAATCACTTTTACAAAAATTCAATCAACACAGAACATAGTATAGGAAAAGCTTTGAAGACTAGAAGGAAATTTGAACCTGTAGGAAAAATTAAACACCAACTGGAGAGGTTTGGATTGTATCTAAATGGTAACAGGGTTCTACTTCTAGATTGAATCCACTGACTTACTACTTTATAAAGTTGGGAAATGGGGAGGGAGGAATGTGGGAGAAAAATGAGAGAGGAGGTAACAAGTTGGATAAGAAATGTACTCACTGCCTTACATATGAAACTGTAGTCCTGTACATCACTTTGACAAAATAAAAGGAATCATTTCACTTGAACAAAAAGAAAGAAAACTGAACATTCTTCCAAAAATAGAGTAACCAAGCTGATGACTTAGTGATTCAGAGAGTATGTTTTAGGAAACATCATGTGCAGATAATTTAATCTATTTTTCTGTCATATCTGGGTTTATGTTAATATAATTTCTAATGTTTTCTCAGGAATTCAGACTAGTGCCGCTTTTTAATAGTGTTAGTGAAGTTTTACTAAGTTAATGTCAAAAATCGCAATAACACAATTTTGTGATTTTTGACACCCAACTTCGTGTAATTTCACCCATTACAAATTAGTTTCAATATTTTTGCCTTTATATTTATTGTTGCTGTTGGTTGTGGGGCTTGAACTCAGAGCCTGGATGCTTTACCTGAGCCTCTTTGTGCTCAAGGCTAGCACTCTACCACTTGAACCACATCACCACTTCTGGTTTTTGAGTGGTGAACTGCAGATAAGAGTCTCATGGGGACTTTTCTGCCTGGGCTAGCTTCAAACTACAATCCTCAGATCTCAGCCTCCCGAATAGTTGCAATTACAGGCATGAGCCACCAGTGCCTGGCTTCTGCCTTAAATTTTGAAAAATAAAATTAATTCAATGAAATCACATGCCCACTTAAACTTCCTTTCATTCATTTGAGTAATCACCATAAATGGAATTAGCTGCAAATGACAACGTTTTAACCTGTGAATCAGGACATTTTCAGACATAAATTGAAGGTTTCCTCCATAACTTCCTTTTAACTCATTGGCCTTCTCTTCATCATTCAACATCCTCAGTAGGGGATATATATATAGTCAAAAAGTAAATCTGCAAAAAGAAAGAAATATGTAAATAAATAGCTAAGATAGTATTTTTGAAAATGATGGTTTTTAATCTTAGTAGCCATAAACTTAGGATAAAGATAAATTGTTTTGCTTTACTTTTTTATTACAAAGATTTGACATGCATGTGGACAAAATGTTAAGAAGGCTTAGACTTAAGTGGTAAAGAATCAAGAAATAATGGAGGTTTGTAGGCAGATAGATATGAGGAGAATTCAATGCATTCTCTCATTCAGTCCTTTATTCATTCAACGTGTTTCTTTAGGGGCTTGTCATGCTTAAGTCAGTATTTTGGGTACCAGAAATGTAGCACAATAATTAAAACAGACAAATAATTAAAATTTGTCCTTAAGGTATTCTAACTAATATAAGCACAAAAGCATAACTCAGTAAAATGATTGATGGTAATACAAATTAGCACCTGTGAATTTAATTCATGTAGTGCAGAAAAAGTTCACAATCGGCTAAGAGAATGACTAGGTAAGGAATCTAGCACTAGGATAAGAACACAGGGTACATAGCCATCATGACTAAAGTCCATCATGAGAAATTTACTTGCCTAGCTATGGATACAAGCAATAAAATTGAGAAGCAGGTGCTGGGAATGTGGATTAGCAGTAGAGTGCTTGCCTAGCACGCAAGAAGCCCTGGGTTCAATTCCTCAGCACCACATACACAGACAAAGCCAGAAGTGGTGCTGTGGCTCAAGTGGCAGAGTGCTAGCCTTGAGCAAAAGGAAGCCAGGGACAGTGCTCAGACTCTGAGTCCAAGCGTCAGGACTGTAAAAAAGAAAGAAAAGAAAAGAATGAGAAGCAAAGACAAGAGCTTTCATATCAACGTGATCCTTCTTCCAAATGGTTTCAGTACTTTGCCCCTCCCTATAGCCATGTTCTATATGATGTGATTTTGCAGTAACACTGTCATGGGAGGGAATCTATTTCCCCAACTCTTGAAACTGATGTAGCTTGGTGACTTACTTTGGCCAATAGAGTGTAGCAAAATGATAGTGTACCAGCGCTAAGCCTGAGCCTAAAGAGGCTATTTGCCTTTTGACAGTGTTTTCAAACCCTGCCTACCACATGAACAAGCTTAGAATACCCTGCCGGAGAATGAAAGATCATTTGCAAGAGAATACAGTTATCCTAGCAAAAGCCATCACAAACTAGACTGCAGATGCCCACCAGACATGTTAGTAAACCCCAGACAAAATAGCAGGGCCTCACATAACCAAATTAACCCAGCTGATACCATAAGAAGCACTTATTTCAAGATAATCCAAGAATTGTCTTCTGAGTGAAATTTACATAAGCAATTATCTCATACTGGACCTTTGTAGCAATTATCTCTCTAATTCTTCAAAAGTAGATCAAAAAGTAGGGATGAAAATCTTGTTATCTCATTGTTTCTTTTTGCTATTTTTAAGCAGAACTTGTGTTTATAAAACAATTCCAGAAATAATTTCCAAATCAGTCTTTTAGTCTGGTCTTTAGTTTGGTAACAATATTGTGAAAGGAGTGAACCAAAAGCAATTTTTATACAATTTCTCTATAACATTTCAAAAATCATTTCATTTATAAATTCAACACTTAGTTGTCTAAACCTAAAAACTACAATGCTACACAAATCATAAGGCTCTGGAAAGCAGAGCCTATATTTTAAATAGTCTTAGAGTACAGTATGTACACAAAGGAAGTTTTATTCAAAGTTATCTAAAGGTGATTGCATAAAACTCAAAATGTCACTAAGATAAAAAAAATGAGTATAGTCATATTTTGGTTAAGCATTTGCTTTAGAAGAATCTATAATTAATCATATCTATGATTATGTATTCAATGCTAAAATTAAAAAGTTTCCTATTGGAATATACACATAGAGGCCTTTTAACTTTTAATGTGTGGTGAACTTGAAGAGGACTTACAGCAAAGTAATAAAAATTATTAAACTTTTGGAAATGGGATTTAGGAATGAAGGGTAAATGATTTACCATTTTTGAAACCTAAAGAAAGAAGGGTCAGAGGTGTTTTAATAATGATCTCCAAAACATGAAAGCTTATTATAAAAGGAATGAGTCTCCATCTCTGGTATTGACAGAATAAAAGAAAATATTGAAAAATATGTAGACCTGTTATTTTCTAGTGGTATGCTATAATATATTTTGTCACAAACTTAGAGGACACATATTTCAGGTAGTAGATGACAAAAATCATAAATAAAGTTACATAAAATTCACTAGCAAAAAATCCAAGCTCCCCTGTACAACTTCTCCTAGCCCCCCACCTTACCTGACAATTTATTTTTGCAAGTAGGCAAGAAATAAGGGTTCTACCCTCTACCAGTTTAGTGTCACATAAATAAAACACCTTAGTAAACCACCTTCTACCACTAACACAAGTACCAAATGTGTGTGTATGTGTCTCGTGTGTGTCTGTGTATGTGTGTGCCGGAATGGAGCTTGAACTCAGTCTCTGGGTGCTGTCCTTGAGTGTTTGTGCTCAAGGACAGCTCTCTACCACATGGGCCACAACTTCACTTGTGCCTTATTTTTTGGTGGTAAACTAGAGATAAAAGTCTCACCGACTTTCCTGCCTGGGTTTCCTTTGAGCCACGATCCTCAGATCTCAGCCTCCTGAGTAGCTAGGAGTATAGGCATGAGCCACTAGCACCTGACCTAATCTATAATTTTTATTGCGGCAAAATTTCCCCCTTCCAGAGAATGTGCCCTTCAATGTGCCCACCTCGGATGCAAAGGAATGTTGTCCTAACCCATGGACTTCCCAATCTCCAGAACTTTGAGCAAACTGATTCTTAATAAATTACCTAGTCTCAGATATACTGGTGTGGTATCACAAAATGGACTAAGTCAGAAATATGTTTGACTGGAAAACCTTTTACCAAATATTGCTTTCACTCATTCAGTTGACTTTTATCTAGCAAACACCTAGCATTGTGTTGAGTAGTGCTCAGATTCCCATGAAAATATCAATGAACAAAACATAGTATCTCCACTCTCATGCTGCTTGTTGTGTAAGACCTCATATGGTCTTGCAAGGACTTTGTCTTTTCTTCTACGAATGTAATTGTGTGAAGAATGTCAGTATCTAACACATATTTTTAGGAGATTACTATAGCATTTATGTGGAGAATCAACCATAGTAGACAATAAATGAAAGTTGACAGATTAGACAAAAGATATTCTAATCCAGGGAAGAGATGGTTAGTTATACCAGAATGTGATGCAAAGGGTCTTATTCTGTAAGTGAATTGAATGTGGAATCAATTAGAATTACTGATAAATTTGAATTGAGATATGATAGAAAAATCAAATACAGCCCCAAGGTTTTATACCAGAGTAACTGGAAAAAGAATTTCCATTAACTGCTATGGAGAAGCCTGTGTATCTAGCAAATTGTAGATGTATAAGCTCTCAGTTTTAAACAAAGGTTGGACAAATCTAAGCCCAATGAAGAGATGCCAAGAAAGAAATAAGATTAACTTCACATATCTGAATGTTTTCCTCCTTACCCATAAAAAACTGAGTAATAACTATCTTTAAGAGGCATGAGAATTGAGGAAATAGGAAACACTGGGCACGATCAAAATCAATAGAATGAATACTAACTACCATGACTGTACTGTAAAATTACTCCGATGTCAGTAGGGGAAACTAATATCAAAAGGGCAAGACACATTTCAGTATGGTCCTAAACATGTTGCAAAAGAAAAAGCCATAAAAATCACAGTGGCGCACAACTATAAACATGTAGTTAGATGGCTGTCAGCTTATTTGGGCTGATCTGGGCTTGGCTTATTCAAGCGTCTGCTGCCAGTGAGAAACTAAATTGATTAAGCTGGGAGTGGTTCTGCTCCATATGATTCTTATCCTCCTCCAAGAGCCAATATATTTGTCCCGCTGTGATGAAAACTACTCCAGAAAAGTACTGAATAGTTAGGTAACTGTGTTTGTAATAAAGCCCTCAGTTGCATCCTGACAGAAACAATTCCAGTATGCAACAGCCTTAGAATCTGTCACTAAACCCTTCTGGTGGAGCTAGGAATTCTGAATACACTGTGGTCTCCTAGTGACAGAGTCATCCGGGAACCACATGCTCAAGGACACTCTTGTTCAAAAACTGATTTAAATTGCACAGGCTATAATAAGCCCTCACAGATCTTCAATGCATTAGCTATCTGATCACATTATTGCGGAGCATATTGGATCAGCAGATATTTTCCATTTAAAATATAAAGCAAAAATGCATATTTATACAACCATAGATGGCCAATCTTTTCCAAGTTATCAATCTATTTCTGGCCCATTGCTATTGATGACTGAGGTTTAGATTCAGTCTCAAAAATGATTAGTTAGATTTCATTTATTACTCACTTTTATTCTTAGCTTGATTTCTGAAAATCAGGCCTGAGGATACATTACAGGTCAGGTGAGGAGAAGAGAGACTTGAACAATTCAGTTATGTCTCTAACTAAATCTTTTTTATGAGCTGATGTTTTCATTGATGGAGTAAATGTACCAACTAGTGCAAATTAATACTCGAATATGAAATGTAAATGGACTTATTTGAGCTAGAACACATCTGTTTAGTACTGCTTGTATTATGTATATATATGCATATAGCACATTGATTTAAATATAGTTTATAAGGATGGAATTATGGTTTAATTATTAATTAAGCAATATGTGGCAAGCAACAGCTCTGACATTTGTGAGAAAATTAAATTTCCAACATAGAAAGCATAAGACACAGTTGGGTGCATCCAATCCCCCAAGGATGTGATTATCTAATGATAAACCATGTTTTCTGCAGCTGCATGATTGCTGTTACAAAAAAAGTTTATTATAAGTAAGATTGTGGTTTTTTGTATGGAGAATAGATGAAGTTAGTTGCATAGCATATCAAACAGATGTTTCAACTAAATTGTGTCTTTTCAATGGATTAATTCTTGCTATTTAAACCGGACTACAATCTGAAAGCAAAGACAGTCTATATGAGGAAATGTAAATAATTCTCAAGCAAATTTCACATCACTGTAAAATAACAAATAGCTCGTAAAGGTACAGATGCACGCAGTTTTCAGCTTTGCATCTTCATTTTGTATGTACATATACACAAAAGCTCATGAGAATAATACTGACTCGGGATGATTTGGGAAATTTTTCCATTGTGGGGACTACTGCTAGAGTCCCACCATCTGTGAGGACTGTCAGAGATTAATCACAAAAGTTTTATTCTTCATTCATTATAGAATATATATGTGTTCTCATATAGACAGTTGGATATATGAAAAGTTTAAGAACAGGTCTCTGTTAGATAAGTATTGGAAATCATAGAGTATAAAAATTCCAATCCCTTTTCTTCATTATCTGATAGTTTAAATTCTGTTCTGTTTCTCAGTACAGTATTGAGAAAAATAACATGTCCCTCTCCCATTTCGCTCTGTTCATTTTTCCTTTCCAAGGAAGCCATGATAACTTATGATTATATAAATAGCTTGAGTCTTCTGATACCTTGGAGTCAGGACACACTGTTCAAGAAGACTATCTAGTGCCCCATCTTTGGCTATGTATGTCATCAGTACTTGCAGCTGCCTGAGCGGTATTGTTCTAATAAATTTATTTGCTTCTCCACATCAGTATTCACCTAGTAAGAAGCCTGATTTGGGCATAGAATAAATCATATTACCCTGATTACTTATACCCTAAAGAAGTTATATTATAGACATTGAGAAAAAAAATAAATCATGGTGACTTATGGAAGAGAATCAAAAAGCAGGGGCTGGGGATATAGCCTAGTGGCAAGAGTGCCTGCCTCGGATACACGAGGCCCTAGGTTCGATTCCCCAGCACCACATATACAGAAAACAGCCAGAAGCGGCGCTGTGGCTCAAGTGGCAGAGTGCTAGCCTTGAGCGGGAAGAAGCCAGGGACAGTGCTTAGGCCCTGAGTTCAAGGCCCAGGACTGGCAAAAAAAAAAAAAAAAAAAAGAGAATCAAAAAGCAGCCTAGACTATATAAGCAGAAGGAAGAAAATGAGAAACCAGGGAGTTAGAAGGAAAAGCAAGAGGAAGTAGTCTTCTACTGAAAGGTCCTAGCATCCACTAGGCAACCAAGAACAAGTGACAAATTCCATTGTATTAAAAATATCATCTTGGACTGGGAATATGGCCTAGTGGTAGAGTGTTTGCCTCGTATACATGAAGCCCTGGGTTCAGTTCCTCAGCACCACATATATAGAAAAAGCCAGAAGTGGCGCTGTAGCTCAAGCAGTAGAGTGCTAGCCTTGAGCAAAAAGAAGCCAGGGACAGTGCTCAGGCCCTGAGTCCCAAGCCCCATCACTGGCAAAAAAAAATAAAAATAAAAATCATCTTTTATTGCAGTATAGGTATCATATTAAATGTCAAAATATTAAAAGTAATCCCTATTAAGAAGAAAGCTAGGAACAGGGAATTAAAATAAGAACTAACTCTGTAAAACTTATAGAAGACATCAAAGCAAAATGAGCCACCATAGTGAAAGTCTCAAAGCATGTGCTATAATACTTCCCTTTATAATGAGAAATAATTCCTAATTTACTAATACCCTTGGAAAAAGTAGAAATCCATGGCATTTGTGCTGACGTAATTAATAATGTCTTATTTCCACAGTAAGTTATAAAAAAAAAAAACATTTCTGGGAAGAAAGAAGTCAGGCAAGGAAGTAGGCTGGTTGGCCAACCAAAAAGGCCTACATCTGTAGTAGAAGTTTATATTTTCTGTAAACAAGAATTATACAAGCATTGACTTTGATGTCTCTCTGAGGAACTAGCATAGTATATTAAGTTACAAATACTGTGTTCTCCTGGAGGATCAACTCTGGCAGGAATCTGCCTTCTCTAGATAGCATTGATTATGAGTTATCTGAGGTAAAAGAATTTATAATACAAGACTCAAAAGTTAGATGCCTGCTGAGAATCAAACTTATTTGTCTGGTGGCTGTGAAGAGATAATGAAAATGAAACTATTTAAGGGAAGAGGAATAATGTGCTGCTAAATCCCTTCAAATTGTCAAGGAGACACATGGAAGGTTTAAACCAAACTAATGAGAGTTTCTTCCTCTTCAGAGACAACATGTCCGTAACACTTTATTCCTGAAAGAGAATATTACATTATCAAAAAAAAAAAACATTGACTGATTTCTAGCCTTCTTCATGGACAGAGATGATACTATAAGCATTTTAAATAAAGTAAGACTTTTAGTTTCCATGAGACTAGCAGGAGATGGTTGTTGGAAATTCTCTGTTGAGAAATCCAGCAATCAATGAAGGGTATTTATGTGTCCATCTTGGCACAGTTCAAACCCCTAGTACTGCCAAGAAGAAAGAAAAACAGTTTAATGAAAACAAGCAAAGAAATGAGGTATGAAAGATCATAGTTACTGTCAGAAAGCCATGTGTAGTACTTAAATAACAAATCCCAAGAAGCCAGCACTGACAACCCTTAGGCATTGTTTTTACTTTGTAGGCTACTTCTGAGCTAAAGATGGAGGCATCTAGAATTTGGCCCACATATTCAAATGCTTTACTACAAACAACTGAAGCTACTTTGTCAAATTATTTCCATGGCAGTGAATTTCACAGGAGATTAAGCGTGTGGCAGGAGATTAATTAGATGCAGCATCCAGTGGATGATTTCAAATATTGCACACATTTTTTGCCAGGGTAAATACACACTAAAAAGTACTGGATTAGTCTTCTCCAGATCTCAAGGTTAAAAGTATGTCAACATGTACTAACAAGGTGTGGGAAGCTGGTCAATTTGGTGAAAAATCTGAGTGCTGAATTTTCTCCTTTTGTTTTCAGTTCTGAACATATTATATGTATATATATATATATTTACATATATGTATATATGCTTTAAATTCACAGGAAGTCTTTGTCTACTTTGAAATAAATTCAAACTCACAAAAAATTGTAAGAATAACTCTACCTCTTCAAAAAAAAAAAAACCAACTGTATAGCACTTAGCCAGACACATCAATTGCTAACAATTTTTCCCTGAATCATTGAAGTTCAGGTTATAGAGGGAAGGCCATTATATCAGTAAATGCGTTAGTGTCTATTTTGTAAGAGCAACAACATACCATTATGTAACTGCAGTACAGTTATACTGGAAATACTAAGATTTAATAGAAGGTCTGACTTATTTGTCCCTAATGCTGCCCACACCAACAAGCAAACCAATCTTTATTTCTCATTTATCTTTTTGGTGAACATTTGTGGAAAAATAAGAAAAAATTTGTATCTTTTCTTATTACTTTCTATCTTACACAAACACAGCATCCTATTCATGCTGATTTTGATTTTGTTTTTTACTTAATAGTACATGCTGGAAACCACTTCATATCTGTTCACAAATATATAAAGTGCTTTAACTATGTAATTCCGACTTTAGAATAAACATTGCCAGGAGAAATACTAAAAAAGTTGTTTTATATGAGATCAATAATTTTCTAGAATAGTGCATGCAGCTTAAATAGCTTCATGGAAGCTGGGTGCCAATGGCTCTCACTTGTGACCCTAGCTACTCTGGAGGCAGAAGCTCATGGTTCAAAGACAGCTCAAGCAGGAAAGTTTATGAAACTCCTATCTCCAATAAAATACCCCAAAAGCCAGAAGTGCAGCTGTGGCTCAAGTGCTAGAGCACTAGCCTTGAGCAAAAGAAACTCAGAGCTGGGAATATGGCCTAGTGGTAAAGTGCTCGCCTTGTATATATGAAGACCTCGGTTCAATTCCTCAGCACCACATATATAGAAAAAAGCCAGAAGTGGCACTGTGGCTCAAGTGGTAGAGTGCCAGCCTTGAGCAAAAAGAAGCCAGGGACAGTGCTCAGGCCCTGAGTTGGAGCCCCAGGACTGGCAAAAAAAAAAAAAAAAAAAAAGAAACTCAGAGATGGCACTGTGACCATAAGTCCAAGATCCAGGACCAGCAGAAAAAAAATAGCTTCTTAGACTACTGCACATGTTCTCTCTCTGTGTGTGTGTGTGTGTGTGTGTGTGTGTGTGTGTGTGTGTGTGTGTGTATTCTCCAACTGTGCCAGTGCTCATAAAGATAGGTATAGAACTTGAAACTAAGTGGGCTTGCAAACTTTTGCTAGCAATCTACAGAAGTAATTTTATGTCGATTGAATCTAACAATGAAAGTAACTTGGACTGCATTTTTATATCTTTGTTATTTCATTTTCCTAGTGCTTATATTATATTTTACAAAAAGATGTGTTGATGATAATATGAAATATAAAAATGAAAAATAAATTCCTTTGCTACTGTTTAAAAGCGATTTCTGGGGGTATGTTTTTAAAAATGAACTTACAGTCTTAAAGATGTATGCTTAGTCAAAAGTAGTAAAGTACTGAATTAACTTGAGTAGAATTTAGCACATGACTACTACATATCTTCTGTCTATAAGAGACAAGATACTTATGCTGATTTTTTAAGGAAATTGGGAACAATTAATGGAAAGAACATGGGTTTTAGTCAGAAATTTAGTCCCAAGTTCAATTCCCAGCCTTACTATTCTATCAGTTAAGAACTACTGCTTAGCTCTCTTGAGGTATAGCTGCTTCTTCCATAAGCCAGGAAAAATAATACCAAATTCATTTCATTGTAAGGATAAAGAAAAGTATAACTTGTATATTAATATGGCTAGTTATGACTTTTGACACACATAGTTTCTGTATTTTGTTCATGTCTTTAGAAAAGATGTATCCTAGCTTGGTACTAGTGGTTCATGCCTGTCATTTTAACTACTCAGGAGGCTGAGACCTAAGGATCAAGTTTCAGAGCCACACTAGGCAGAAATGTCTTCAAGATTCTTGTTTCCAATTAACCAAGAAAAAGCTGAGCCAAAAGCATGGCTTCCGTTGTAGAGTGCCAGCTGAGAGCAAAAAAGCCAACCCAGAGCATGAGGCCCTGGGGTCAAGTCTTCCTACTATGGAAATAAAGAAGGGGAGAGAGGAAGAGTGAGAGAGCGAGAGAGCAAGCGAGAGAGAGGGAGAGAGAAAGAGAGCGAGAGAGAGAGAGAGAGAGAACAGAAGTGGAAGACTGGGGCAGAGATATTTTGCCTAGGTTATCAATTCCCATTGAATTAAAATCATACCTTTACAAACATTATTTTTATGTATTTTTATTGTTATAAAGGTGATGTACAGAGCAGTTACAGTTACTAAGTGAAATAAAGGGTACATTTCATTTTGGACAATGTCATTACTTCCCTCACTCTCCCAATTTTTCCCTCCCACCCTCCTCCAAATTGTTAGTTCATTTTCCACATAATGTCTAGTGAGTATGGCTGCTTCATCTGTTCACACTTTGTCCCACCATTTCTGTGCCCCCCTTACCCTTCCAAAGACAGATAAATGAACAAACAAGACAAAAGGAAGAGAAAACAAAAACAACAACGTGAACACTTCTTGTTTCCATTTCCTAGAGTTCATTTAGATAAATACTATTTTATATGATCAAATGCTCATAGCTATTGTGCCCTTGTGTTGCTCTTCTAAGAATATCCTCCTCTGGTCTCTGTGTGTGAATGAGTGGAGACCTGTATCATTTATCATGTCCCAGTGTATTTTTTTCACAAACAAATTATTTTTAAGATCCTATTTTAATAATTGGGTTAATGTTTCTGTGCATATAAGCCTAGTATTTTAATATGAAGGATCCTTCAGAGGATGCCAAATAAAAGGCCAAATCTAGATATAAAAGACATGATAGGCCAGAGATTAAGCAGATGACCCATCCTCAGACTAATGAGCTGATCCGACTTTTATTTTTCTAAATATTCATTTTAAGTGTAACTCATAAGACATTTTGTTAAAAGTTTGTGAGTTGTCCAGTGGTAATGAATACACATGGATACGGAAGGGGGAAAAAAGGCCCTCTAGAATAAGTCACCCTTGAAATTCTTATTACAGTTCCTCATCTGCTCATTTTTTATATAAATATAATGTCTTCATTTCCTTGCCTCTTCAAAAAGTGCTTTTCTGGCAGCCAAACTGATTTTAAGATTGAGTTTCCATTTAAAAAGCCTAAATTGGAAGTTAACACTATGGTGAAGCACAAATAGAAACCAAGCCTTGCAAGCTGCCTGGGAACCCTGTTGCACAGCTATTGATGTCAGGTTGGCAAGGCAATTTGGTATGCTGCTCTTTTCTGGCAGTGTGTCTCACTATTCTAGCTGCTGTGTTCAGCAGTTCTTTGTTGACGTCTAGTCCACAGTCAAATTTTGTTCCCTTTCAAAAGCTAATTGAAGGATTTTTATTTTTGATAGCAATCTAGTCATATGATCTCCAATACCTACATACTGATGTTTCAGAGAGCCAGAGTGGAACAAGAATGAAATTACTGTCTTCATTCTGCAGTGTCCTGCCTATTTGTTCTTCATCAAGGATATTATTTCTCTTAGGGGATAGTTTATGCTGTGTGCGTGTGTGTGTGTGTGTGTGTGTGTGTGTGTGTGTGTGTGTGTGTGTGTGGAGAGAGGTGGTGAAATAAAGAGATGAAATAGGAGAGTTGTTAATTAGAGATCCTCCGGGTGAGGGGGAAGCAAACAAAGAAAAGGAAATAGTTTCAAAAGACAAGTGTAATTTTGTTTCATTAACATCCATAATCCAGTCACATCTCTTTTTCTTCATACATTTGTGAAGTTGTCTCCCTTACTGACTCTAAACTGTGCGATATGACTTGCCTTGGTCCTTGGGGGATTTCTAAAATGCTTTTGAGTTAGGATTCTCTTGTGCCTCTTGGAAAATACTGTCATGTGAACCATCCTATACTAGTCTGCTAGTTAAAGCCAAGTTATACCTTATCATCATTACTAACAAACCCAGACAGAGTCCCTTTGCATCGGAATGCAGATGCATGTGTAAGCTTAGCTGACACTAAATAAATAAATAGTCCAATGAACCTTTGTACAAATTACCAAGCTACAGCATCATGAGCCTAATAATGGTCTTAAGCTACAACGTTTTGGCATGCTTTTTTAGATAGCAAAACAGAACTCATACAAGCTCATTTTGAGTTTTGTTTCTTCAAAGTGTTAAATAAAGACAAAATGATGATATTCTTAGCATGTTTCCAATTTCAGTATTATTTCCTGTGATATATATATATATATGCTCAAAAGAAAAATCAGTTCTGTTCATAATAACCAGTAAAAGACCCTGTCACCTATTTTCTCTCTCTGAAACCTTTATTTTAATATCTTATTATTTTAAAGGTTGCAAGTATTCAATTTTATACTGAAATGACTTATGAAAAGTACTTAGCATAGTGCCTAGAACACATTAGATTCTCAGACAACACATTTCCAAAAAAAAAAAAAAGAACTCTACCCAAGGACAGTAAAATGAATGACCATCTCAAAAATTAACTATCAAAATCATCTCTGGGGAAAGGCTTTCAAATATAAATTTCCATATTAAACAATATTTTTAACTCTCAATCAAATGCAGTGAGTAAGAGTGACAGTGAAGAGATGAAGTGTGGAGGGGCAGCACTGGGGATTAAACTCAGGTCATCACAAATGTTAAGCAATTACCGAGCCATATCCAACAGGCCTGAAGAAATGGCTTAAAGAAACTCTAGAGGAAAAGACATGGGAAGGATGGTTTCACAGCAATCCTTTCACTTACTGCCTATCTACTAACTGATTAACTTTGACCAAAACTTTCTGTAAGCATACTAATGATATGTTCTAATAGATTTTTGAAATGCAAATATACCTGCACTTTGGGCATTCATGAGGTATAGCAACATGGAGATGAGGGATAGACAAAAATGGAAGTTGTCCACATCTGACTAAATTCTTTTTGCGGGCCATGTTGACTAACCCAAATAAAAATCTATGAGTAACAACAGAGGAAAAAACATGTTTGGTGGCTGGAATGAACGGTTTTGTTTTCCTCCTGGCATAGAAGGTTTCACTTGTGCATACGTTTACCTGTACCTTGTGAATTTTTTATTTGTTGCTGTGTAAGATCGAAAATGTTATAGTTTCATATTTTCTGTTGTGCATACATTTTATATATCTTTCTTCATAAGGCATTAATATTTATTCCTGTGACTTTAGTGAACAATGTATTGCGTTCTGGAAAATGGCTAAGAGAGTCGTTTTAGGTATTTTCACACACACATAAAAAGATAAACATAAGACATACATCCAGAATGCTACCTCGTCCAACCAGGCCTCCCTTCTTGATAGTAAATTCAATATAAGCTCAATAAGATTAGCCAACTAATGAAGTTAGAACCGTCATAATCCAATAACCTCCAAATAGTGCTATCAGTTGGGGGCCAAACTTTGAACATAGGAGACTTCATGTCTAATCCACCATACCAACAGAACCCTACTATAGGAATTTTTATAATGATAATAAGTTCTACAGACAAGACAAAAAATAACAGATGAACTTGGACCTAAATAAAACAATGAAGACTGTTACAAATGAATACTTACAGAGGACATGACTATGCAGATAACAAGAATAATAATAATGTGTGCATTTAGAGGTTTTCAACATATATACAATGAAAAACAGCTAAAAGGACAGTAGTAGAAATCAAAGTATTCTGTCAAAACAAGTTTTACATTATTTACAATGTAATATAATATCATTTGAAGATACACTAATAAGTGGATATTTAAAATGCATAATATATACCCTAGATAAACCTCTGAGAAAAGAAACAAAAATGTATAGTTAAATCAACAGAGAAAGTAAAATGGAAGACAAAATATACTCAGTTTATCTAAATGAAAATGGATTAAGTGGGTGAAAAAGAACAAAGAGTAGGTAGGACAAACAAAAACAAATAACAAGATAGTAGATTTAAACTCAGCCAAATATAAAATCAAATTTTTTAAATGATAGAAAAATTCCAGTTAAAAGGCACAGATTATCATACTGGTGTAGAAAATTCAAGATATAAAAATTAGATAAGAAAATAAAATTCAAGGGCTGGGAATATGGCCTAGTGGCAAGAGTGATTGCCTCATATACATGAAGCCCTGGGTTTGATTCCCCAGCACCACATTTATAGAAAAAGCTGGAAGTGGCGCTGTGGCTCAAGTGGCAGAATGCTAGCCTTGAGCAAAAAGAAGCCAGGAACAGTGCTCAGGCCCTGAGTCCAAGGCCCAGGACTGGCAAAAAGAAAAGAAAAGAAAAGAAAATTCAAGAGTTATGATGTGTTTTTCTTTAAGGACCTAATTTAAGGACACAGATTGTTTAAAAGATCAAGTCTGACACAGGTGGCTTACACCTGTAATCCTAGCTACTCATGAGGCTCAGAGCTGAGAGTTGAAGTACAAAGCCAGCCCAGGCAGGAAAAGTCTTTGAAACTTTTAATCTCCAATTAACTACTAATAAAAGAGCCAGAAGTGGTGCAATTTATATTACATCCATATAATGGGACTCTATTCACCAATAAAAATAATGAATTGTGTATTCAAAATAATCAGCATTCATTATACTGGAAGAGCATATACCCTATGATTCCATTTACATGAAATTTTAGGAAAATGTAACTCTAATATTAGTATTAGTGGTAGAAGGCAGCTGAGTGGTTGCCTTGGGTTGGTAACAAGTTAGAGGTATTGACTGGAAAGACGCTCAAGGGAACTTTCAGATAATAGAAAATGATGTATGCATTTGTCAAAACTCATGCCACTGTGCCTTTAAATTTGGTATATTTTCTCATATGTGAGTTTTCATCTATGTACTTGATTCCTGTGGAAATAATAAGTTGTGTCCCAAAGTATAAGCTATCTCCCTATTCCTCTTTATTGATCCTGTACCCCATCCTTCCTGAACTACCAGTAATTGCCAGTAAGAACAAGTTTCTTTCATTTCCACAAGTTGTACCCTTGAATATCCTTTATTCTTGGTGTACATGGCAAATCTTTATTTCTACTTTATGACATTGCTCAAGTGAACTAGCATTTTTTTCACAGAAATAGATAAATCTTGAGTTATTCTATCATATTTTTGTTGTTCAATACCAAAGAAATCAATTAACTATCTTCAAGCTAATCTCCACATTGTAGCCTCAAAGGATAACTTTTGCTGGGTGCTGAAGTCTCATGCCTGTATACCTAGCTATTCAGGAGACTGAGATCTGAGGATTGTGGTTTAAGAGTCTTATCTCCAATTTAACCACCAAAAAACAAACAAACAAACTGGAAGTAGGGCTATGGCTCAAAGTGGTAGAACACTAGCCTTCAGCAATTGAGTTCAAGGACAGTGACCAGGCCCTAAGTTCAAGGAGACCAAAAATAAAGTAGAATTCTTCCTTCATATAAATGTTTGTGTGGCTTAAGCATAAGATATATACTGTATTTAGAGCACATCAGATTTAATGTAAAGGCTAATTTTCAGCCTCTATTCTAGCTTTCAGCATACCATAATTATCTTCAACATCTACCAAATGTCTAAACAAAAAATAAACACTAAACTAAATATGTATTGAATGTAGTAACATGAATGAACGTGGATGAACTAGGAAGCCATGAGGGCTACATTTTAATTATAATTGAATTATAACTCCTTGGTATTTTTACTATTCCTTATTCTTTTTTCTGAATAATTACTTATTTATTGTCAAAGTGATGTACAGAGGGGTTACAGTTTCATACGTAAGGCAGTGTACTTTTCCTTATTCCTATGAAACCTTGATCTCCTTTATTCTTTTTTCTTCTTCTTTATTGTCAAAGTGAAGTACAGAGGGGTTACAGTTTCATGTGTAAGCGCAGTACATTTCTTATCCAACTTGTGACCTCCTCCTTCATTTTCCCTCACCTCCCCCCTCCACCTTTCCCTCTCCCCACCATGAGTTGCACAGTTGTTTACACCAAATGGTTTTGTAAGTGTTCCTTTTGGAATGGTTTGTCTTTTTATCCTTTGTCGCTCGATTTTGGTATTCCCTTTCCCTTCCTTAGTTCCAATACACGTATATACAATATCCAAGGTACTAAGATCAGTTACAGTGATAACAAGGATAAAACCACAGCAAGGGGATATGAGAGAGAGGGAAAAGATACGGTTTCACACGGCATGTTGAAAGTAATTACAACAAGGATATACCACTTGTTTCCATAACTTGGAGTTCATTTTGCTTAGCATCATCTTATGTGTTCATATGGGCATAGCTACTGAGCTATTGTGATTTTCTGCTATGACTATCCTAGATATGTACTAATTATTCACTATGAGGGAAACCATAGAATCCACGTTTCTTTGGGTCTGGCTCACTTCACTTAGTATGCTTTTATCCAAGTCCTTCCATTTCCTTATGAATGGGGCAGTGTCATCCTTTCTGATAGAGGCATAAAATTCCGTTATGTATATGTACCACATTTCCTTGATCCACTCATCTCCTGAGGGGCATCTGGGTTGGTTCCATATTTTAGCAATGACAAATTGCGCTGCAATGAACATAGTTGTGCTGGTGGCATTTTTAGTGCTCATCACAAACATTTTCCATGCAAAAGATTTGGGAAAGCTTATGATTTACATAGATACATAATGAGTATTTTTATTGATCAATGAGGTTCTCATAAAATTATGTGAGAACTCTACAATGAGCATATTATTATTATAAGATTATTTTAACTGGTTGGTTCCAAAAAAGATCAGTGATGTTATTTACTGCCTTCCCTTCAGGAATAAAACAGGTGATACTTGTAGGTATAAGCCACTGTCTTTTAAAACTGTCAGTCATGTCTGTAGCTTTGCTTGTTTTGTTTTCTTTCTTTGTGACCCAGGCTGGTCTGCAACTTTAGGTCCTTTGGCCCCAATCTCCTGAGTACTGAATGCAAGCATGAGTCACCACACCCAACAGTTTGTCTTTATGCTATATAAAATACTCATGATTTTCTACCTTCTGAAGAATGAATGAAACCAGTAGGCAGATTTTCTAGCACCTTTATACTAATGTCAACAATCTTATCTTTTATTTCCTTCATCTTCCTTAAAATTAGCCTATTTTGGTTTTGATAAAACCCAAGATTTCTGTATTCATGGCTGACACCATAAAATGAGGGCAAAACCATCTGGTGGGTGTGGAATGAAGTCGTCATTCTGTGCAGGCCGATAGCAGTTGTAAGAGAAGCAAAACGACAGCTGTGAGGAGGTTCTGAGCAGTTCCTATTTTCAGGATGTGCTGAACTCATAATTCAGGCCTAATGAATGTGTCTTTGAGATGTAACAGACTGTTTAGATTCCTGCTTCCGCCACTGCAGAAGAACTGAATACAAAAACGGTAATGATTTCATGTAAAATTCATAAATAAAATGCAAAGACAAGGGAAATGGTGTGCTCCAGTGCTACACAATGGATTGTCATGTGGTATGAAGGCTAAGTAAATGGAGTTGTTTTAAAGCCTTCACTGCAGTTCAGTTTATTTTGGAGGGAGTATATGTAGAGCCAAAATATTTATAAAGGGCCCTGACACCATGCTAAACAATAATAGATGCATTTTTTCATCTTAAAAACTACTGGATTGATGTGATTAACAGTGTAATAACAGGCCAGTGATCAAGGATCATAGTAAAGGATGGAATGAATGGCTGTTACTGTTTGTCTTTACTTAGAAAAAAATTTTTTACATGAGTTCAGTTGAACATCAAATATATGTGCATAAAAAGCCAAATGCCTACAAGTAATTATTCTCTATAATGTCTTTATAGTTTAGAAGAAATTATGAGTGAACTGGGATGTTGGTTGATAAGTGTAATCAGACAATGGGGAAATAAAAGCGTGACTCACCCTATAATTCTAGCTACTCAGGAGGCTGAGATCTTAGGATCACCATTTGAAGCCAGCCCAGGTAGGAAAGTCTGTGAGACTCTTCAATAACCTACCCAAAAGTCAAAAGTCGAGCAGTGGCTCAAATGGTAGAATATTAGCCTTGAGCACAAAAATTCAGAAATAGTGACCAGGCACTGAGTTCAAGCCCCAGGACTGGTGCATTTACGTGAACACACACACACACACACACACACACACACACACACACAACACAACACACACACACCAACAAAAAAAAAAGAATCATACTAAAATGTTCAGGAAATTCTTAGTAATTGAGCTAACCAGATAGATGGAGATACTGAGACATAGCTACAGATGGACACATAATAAAGATATGAAGAAGTCTGATACTGGCGACTCGTCTCATATATATTTTTGTTTCTTGTTATGCTTTACACAAATAATAAAAACAAGAAAATAATCAAATATGCAGAGGACCTAGCTGGTCATGTATAATGACTGGGTTCATAAATGAGGGAATATTTCTTGTTTAAATTTTGAATTTAAAAAATCCAGCAATCTTTGACCTTTCTCAGTTCTTAAACGTGAGAAAGTAGATAGGCTGAAGCAATATAAAACACCTTCCTGGGTATTGTCACAGGATTGCTAAAGTATGTAGTGCTTTCTATATCACAGCTGGTATCACTACTGAGTGAAAGGTCATTTTCAGATGCAAATAAAAGAATAACCACATTTATGCAAAGTGGAGCATCATTTGGTTCAAAGTAATGAAATGGAGATGTCCAGCTAGTTCCATATAAAAGGTGGCATTTTAAAGTCTTCACATTCACAGTGTTGTTTAGTTTAATAAAAATGTGTCCACTCACAGCAGATTTAATCCCAGAATATGTCTTTTTCTCCCAATTTCCAGTGACCATATTTGACAGCAAAGTAACCGTATCAGTGTTGAAAAGGAAATTGGTGGCCTGACATAAACCAAACATTGATTATGGTTAAAAGTGGTCTGCCTTATGACCTAACAGCAACTCATCCCTATTGACAGGGTTACTTCCATTTACATTGCAATGAATTGGTGCCTAAAAGGAATCCTTGAGTGACTTTGCTGCTTCAGAATGCCAGTCCCATCCAACCACAGTGAGACTCATTACTGGCTATAGGAATTTATGGTGGCCATCGTAGGACTTGAGGTTGATAAGTTTTTACTTCTGGGCTTGGCTTTTTCTATATATCTTAATAATAGACTATGAGGTGATTATGGTTATAAATTTTCCATGAAGGCTTTATGGTACTTGAGAAGTAAAAGCCAAAAGATATCAAACAACAAATTGTCCAATGTTTTTGTCTTATGTTTTATGTCATGGTTCCGAAAATGTGGCCTCTAAATCCTATCTCGCATCGAAAGGTTATAAGGCTTCCTAGGAGAAGTGGCAGAATTCAAGAAAGGAACTGGAAATGTATAAAATGAACTAAGGACATCGCTGTGCCAGAAAAGAAATTAAAGGTTAACTGGTGAACGTCAAGGTGAAAGGACATCCAATGGATTAAGATGAGACAATTGAAGCATCAGAAAAAAATAATGTTAATGAATTTAAATCCCTCAAGTACATATAAATCCATACATTCATAATGATACTAAAAATCATCACTGCTTACAATTAGAAGTTATCAGGGGACATACTCATTACTCTGAATATTAACAAATAAGGGAAAGCATTATACATTTGTCTTGATTTTCCTATTCTAAATATATTAAAGGCTAATCAAAGGGGATGAAGGAGAAAGTCCTTCTGTATATACATGTGTTGGCTCAATGCAAAATAAGTTCTAAAATCAGAATATAAACATTATAAAAACTTAATTAGATGGTGACACTAGAGAAGCAGCGTCAATGGCTGCTAATACCATTAGTTAAAAGGTGGATGGAGAACTTTAGAATGATTGGGTAAACCCAAAAGCCCCTAAAGTTATAACATAGCAAACACAGCAGGACAACCAGATAATGCCTAACATATGAAACTGTAACCGCTCTGTAAATCACTTTGACAATAAATAAGAAGAAAAAGTTTAAAAAAAGAAAGAAAGAAAAGCAAGCCTCAAAGTTGCCTGCTCAAAAGTTAGATCCAGGGGCTGGGAATATGGCCTAGTGGGAAAGTGCTCATCTCGTATACATGAAGCCCTGTGTTCGATTCCTCAGCACCACATACATAGAAAAAGCCAGAAGTGGTACTGTGGCTCAAGTGGTAGAGTGCTAGTCGAGCATAAAGAAGCTAGGGACCATGCTCAGGCCCCGAGTTCAAGTCCCAGGACTGGCAAAATAATAATAATAATAACCAAAAGTTAGATCCAAATCTAATCAAGATTTAATCACCTATTCACAAGAGGCAAGATGCATATAACAATAGGTTAAGTGATAACACACGGGTAGGAGTCATTCAAAACCAATATGCATGGTATTACTAGCAAATGACCTAGATTTTTATGGCATGTTAAGTTGGAGACCAAGGCGCAGTAATAGAAGAGATTCAGGAGACGAAGAACCAAACTAAATGTGTGTGAAATTTATTTAGATCTTGATCTTCTTTTTAAAAGAAATTCTGTAGAGCTGGAGATAAGAGCCCAGGGTCTTATGCATTCTTATCATATTTTGTGTTGAAAATGTTAAAATCTATTCTTTAGCAGTCATGAAATGCACAATACTTTGTTATTAACTGCAGTCACCATGTAGAGCAATAGATCACTAAAATTTATTCTCTAGTCTAACTAAAACTTTGTACCCTTTTAACAACTTCTTTCCTTTCCCCATAGTTTCTTCCTCTATCAACCACCTTTCTCCCCTCTGTTTTACCCTTTAAGTCATAATATTAAAAGACTAAAAACTAGACATTTTAAAAGTAAGTGCATTTCACTTTTTTTTAAGAGCTTACATTCAGAATATGTAATCATGAGAACTCAGAAATGAGGATAACAACAATCCTTTTTTTTTTCAAAAATAGGTAAAAAAGTTGAACAAGCACTTCACTGTGGGATATACAAGATGCAAATGAGCTTATGAAAAGATACTTATCACCACTAGTCATTAGAAAAACACAAATTAAAACCACTATAGTAGCTGGGCAGTGGTGGCTCATGCCTGTAATCCTAGCTACTCAGGAGGCTGAGATCTGAGGATTACAGTTCAAAGCCAGCCTGGGTAGGAAAATCCATGAGACTCTTATCTCCAATTAACCACCAGAAAACCGGAAGTGGTGCTGTGGCTCAAGTGGTAACCTTGAGCTGAAGAGCACAGGCACAGCACCCAGGCCCAGAGTTCAAGCCCCACAACCGCTCCCCCCCCCAAAAACCCTACTATATTATTACATACAGATCAAATGGCTAAAATAAACAAAAGTCTCACTATATAAGGACAGTTGAGAATATGAAACTATCAGGATTTCTTGTATATTGTAAGAATGTAAATGTTATTCTTGACCCTGCAGAACAGTTTCATAACATCTTTAAAAGTTAAATATTCACCTGCCATATGATCCAACTCCTATGTATTTTGCTAGAGAAATTAAAAGCTACATTTTTACTAAAACTTATACTTAAATCAATATTGTAATCTGGATGTGATGGTATACCCCCATGATTCTAGCACTCAGGAGGCTGAAGTAGAAATCATGGGTTCGAGGCCAGTATGGGCTACGTAGGAAGAACCTGTCTCAAAAAATGATGATATAAGAAATAAATAAAAATACTTATTGAAGCATTATTTATAATCTCCCTCAACAAGAAAATGCCATTCATGTGTTGAATAGAAAAAAACAACAACATAAGAACAAATTGTGGTATATGCTTTTGATGGAATAGTAGTCATCCAAAACTGAAAAAAGCACATTTCTCACACAACAATAAGAATGTAAGAATGAATCTGAAATGCATTATGCGAAAAGAAAAATAACTAACTCCAAAGGCCATGTTCTGTATAAATCCATTTACTCAACATTATAGAGAGGATAAAACTATAGAGACTGATAAATCAGTTGTTAGAGATGGAAGAAGGGTTTGATTGTAAGTGAACAGCATAGGGGATTTTTGATGAGAGAACTGGTCTGTGTCCTAACCCAGTGATTGATAGAAAACTTGCACAGATTGTCAAAACCCATAGAAATTTGTATTCAAGTGGGCTCTCCAGACCCTCCCCAATGTCAAGTTGTCTTTCATGGACTATTACTCAAGGCAGACCTGCACATGCATTTAAGAAACACAAGTGACCAACAGTTATATGAAAAAATATTCTTGCTTTGTATACATGAAGCCCTGGGTTTGATTCCTCAGCACCACATATATAGAAAAAGCCAGAAGTGGCGCTGTGGCTCAAGTGGCAGAGTGCTAGCCTTGAGCAAAAAGAAGCCAGGGACAGTGCTCAAGCCCTGAGTTCAAGCACCAGGACTGGCAAAAAAACAAACAAAAAAATACTGTATTCAGTATGATAATATACAGGGTAATGCAAACCTGTAAACTCCACTGATGTATCACCTCACATCTGTTAAGATAGCTTTCATTAGGGCTGGGTGTTTCAGCTCGGATTATAGGCTGGCAACACAAGCATTGTAATACCATTTACTCCGGAGTGAGCATTAGGAAGATCACAGTGTGAGACTAGCTTGGGCAAAAGCAGTAGACCCTATGTGAGAATAAACTAAAAGTAAAAGGTTTGAGTTACAGTTCACGTAATAAAGCACATGTCTTTCAAGCACACAAAAAAGTGATAACTTTACTATTGGATTTGTGAACTGTTTTGTTACATGGCATTTCCTTTGTACAACTACTTAAAGATCATTTTAAAAAATAAACAAAAATTCAAAAGCATTGTATGCATCTATGGAGATATTATAATGAAACCTCTTTGGATTCATTAATGTATGATGAATTAAGTTTTAAGATTGTGTAAAAAAAGTACAAGAAATGTATCCAATGCCTAACGTATGAAACTGTAACCTCTCTGTACATCAGTTTAAAAATTTGAAAAAAAATTGTGTAAAAAGGAGAAAATAGGCTGTGCACAGTGGCTCACAACTGTAATTCTAGCTACTTTGCAGGTGGAGATCAGGGGATCACAGTTTTAGACTACTGTGGACAATTTTTTTAAGTACACGTGATTCATTCTCAACCAATGGTTAACCACAATGACATTCACCTGTCACTGGGTGGGGAGAGTGGTCACAAATAATAGGAATAATGAGAATTATGGGTAGTTCTGTATAATAATCAATAACAAGACATAACTAACTCAATTTCATCAGAAAACACGATTCTGTAATAGGGGACTTTTCTTTCTGTGGCAAGTAGTTGAGAAGGTTTGTAGATGATCACTCTACAAAACTAAAGAGATTTTCAATGGTTCATGAAGAGAAGTATGCTAAGGCTCAAAGAGACTGAGTAAATGACCCCAGGACGCATAGCTTGTGCTTGTAAATGTTGGAAATGTTAGCACTTCCACTATATGATCTGCTACAATGTTTACAGAATAGAAATTATTTTCCAACAAATATCATCTCATGCTGAAAAAGAAGAGAATGAAACACAGAAAGAAAGCTGAAGTAGAGTAAAAAGATATAAACTATCCAAGTCAAACTGACCTATTCTGTCACTGAATAAAAACATTATAGAATGTAACTATCTAGTATATAGTTGAGGATCAGAGAAGAGAAGAAAAAAAAAACTGTCTGGTATAGTGGGGCATGCCTGTAATCCCTATACTTAGTAAGTGGAGGTGGGAGGATTTTAAGGCCAACCAGGCCTGCATTGAGGAGATATAAAGAAAAGGAGAAAGAGAGGGAGAAGCAAAGGGGGAGAAGGAAATAGACAACCATGGAGAGACAAAAACAGAGACAGAGACAGTTATAGCTGTATTTCTTAGGTTAGAATGTTTAGATGGACACAAAGAATTCTTTGAAATCATTAAATTTTCCCCAGAACTTTGTGGATGTATTTGTTTGTTTTTTGAGAAGACATTCTTAACTTTTACCAAATTGTCAAGGGATAAGATAATGTGAGATTCAAAATAAATAATCATTGATTCTGGTACAACTGTGTACTCAATAGCAGGAAATGTCAAGAATCTTAAATACGATTTTCCTACATAAGCTCTTTAAAAGATCAATTTCTCAAAATCAATTGGGCAACAATTTGTAAGTTACTATTTTTATAACATAGGAAAACTATAAATCTTTTCAAAGACAAAAGAAATAATGATCTATTGAGAAGTAACCTACAACTTTTTTACTTAATAGAACCCATTTAAATAATTGTAATAGCAAAATTGATAGAATTATATAAAATGGCCCTAAATGTCATTTAACAAATTAAAGATGGCTTATATTGTGCAACAAAGATAAAAGTAAAATACACTGAACTAAATTCTCTTTAGAAACAAATAGGATATCAAGTTAATAAGTTTAGACATAGCAACCTATGATCCTTTGGTACCCATATACTTTTTCTTCTAAGTAGGATATACTTTTTCTTCTAAGTAGGATTATTTTTAAAATTAAATTTTACTGTGTATAATTATGGAATACAATCAGAGCATATGATATTATAAGTTACATACACATAGAAAAATAATTACTATAGCAAAGGAAGCAAATTAACACAGCAATATCTCACAGCTACCAAGTTTTCATGTGGCATAAACAGCAAAATAGCAGGAATTCCAAATGTAGTGTAATTTCATTAGCTATAGTCATCATGTGATTTTCTCTACATCTATATATTTGATTATTAATTATTTTTAAATTATCTTTAAGTAGTTGTACAAAAGAGAATTTCAATTCAACATGTCTATTCATGAGAAAAATGATCCATAGATTTATTTATTAATGTCACCTCTAACATCATTGTCCTCATACCATCTATCCCAATAATTAATGTTGGCAAGAGTGTGGAGAAAAAGATGCCCAGATACTATTAGTAGAATATAAATTGGTGCAGTTATTATGGGAAACACTATGGAAGCTTGTAAATAAATTAAAAATGTAACTATCAGATGACATGGCATTTCTTATTTTGGTTATATAACCAAAGGAAATGTAAAGCCAACTGCATGCCCATGATCATGACAGCACTATTCACGACAGACAAAATCTGTAGATAACCTGTCTATTGATGGATGCACATACATTATGGAATATTCTTCAGCCACAACATGGATGAGGCTACAGACCATTATGAAAACGTACATTTTTTAACGTGAATAGTTTTGATGCTTAGAATGATACAGTTATAAACCAGACTAGAATCAGCCTCATACTGAGTAGATTAAAAGGGTCAAACCTAAATTCTTATTGTTGCTGTATGGATTTTCTTCTTTTAAATTTGTTCTGTTTTCTTCTTTTACTATTAAAGCCCTTGGAGCCCTATAATTATATATAAAGCAACCTTGTATCTGAAATTATTTGTGAAACTTGGAAAATGGGCTTTTCATGAGACTGGGATTTTTTTCTAAACTATTTATCTATAGATTTGACTCTCATCAAGGAAACAGTTCAATTTATAAAATGTAGACACAAGTGAGGCCAAAGTCCTTACAGGATCCAATATACCAGATGAGGTAACCTTCCTCATAAATGCTCTATAGCAGAATCCCACAGAGAATCATGCATTGTTTTAAATAAACATGACTTTTGAACTATGAAATCTCAGAACCCTAATATGCTACCCCATGAAGCAAAGAAATCAATTACAAATATTAGCATGTTTGACTAATCTTTTGTTCTTAGTTTCTTTGTGGCCAATAGTTTTACCTTGCCTAGAGTCTACTACCTTGAATCAAAGTAAACTCTGTCTTTTGTCTTTTAATTCTAACAAGACCCTAGAGGCTTTTTAGAGCCTAAACTACTGACATGAACTTTCTGTCAACCAAGGAAATCCTTTGGGAAAGAGCATTCTCATTGAGAGAGAGAATTCCGTTCTCTCTCATCCAAGAGTTTATCCCCTGTGAATTTATTAATAACACATTTTAAAATTTACAACTGGTAATTTAGTGCTGTCAAAACAGGAAAGATCTACTAGAGAGAGTTGAAAGGTTCTGAGCTGATCTATGCATTCTAATTGGTACTGACTTCTGCATATATTTTCAATGTTAGTTTTTTCAGAAAATAATATCATAAATGCCTGACAAATTTAAGAACAAACTGTAAAGACTTGAAAGGTGATCATCAAGAAAAATAAGTCCTA
This sequence comes from Perognathus longimembris pacificus, assembly GCF_023159225.1. Classification (NCBI taxonomy): domain Eukaryota; kingdom Metazoa; phylum Chordata; class Mammalia; order Rodentia; family Heteromyidae; genus Perognathus; species Perognathus longimembris. The sequence goes on from NC_063188.1 coordinate 97,264,570, forward strand.
AAATCAGCTAAAATATTTTTTTGTATATTTCTTTAAACAAAAGACATAGGTACTGGCAAACATAACTGCATACTCTACAGTGATTTCCCTGGAGAATAACCGAATTAATATGTAAGTATTAGGATACCATTGGCCCTTAGTATTTGTGGGTTCCTCCCCTGCAGGTTCAACCACAGATAAAACATGCTCAAAAATTTATTATTATTGACCATATGCAGACTTTTTCCAGTCACTATTCCTTCATACACTATAGCAACCATTTGCATGTGGTAAGTATTATGATAAATTTGGAGATGATTTAAATGCTCGGGAGGATGTGGATAAGTTATATGAACATTTTATATAAGGGGTTGGACTATCTGAGGATTTTGGTAGCAGTGAGGGTTTGAACTAAAACCTTATATGTACTAAGGGATGGGCGCGCGCGCGCACGCACACACACAAACACACGCACACACAGAGTCCATTTATAGACCAATGCTCCACAGTAACCTAAAGATCATATGCTTTGCTTTAGATCCAAAATGAATTTTTCCTCATAGTATTTTTTCTCACAGTACTTCTCTAAACTGATTCAAGAATACCCTTCCAGAAATTATGTTAAAATGGGAATTCTAAGAGAAAATACTTTATTGAGTCTGTGATATAGTTAATAATAATTTCCAAAATAAGCTTAAAGAAATAAAAAGTGGATGGGATTGGTACCGACATATCCCCTCCCTATAGCTTTCATATAAAATCTTGCCAGCAGACAAAATACAGCCTGGGGTAGGAGAGAGAGAGAGAGAGAGAGAGAGAGAGAGAGAGAGAGAGAGAGAGAGAGAGAGAGAGTCTGATCTCCAGCCATATCCATAAATAATTTACAGCTAGCTTGTAAACAATAGAGCAACACAGTATGAATGCCAAAGAGGGTCTTTAGATGTCATAAAGCCACTCAAAAGTACACTTGCTGCAGCAAATCTGACTGTGAGCTTTGATGTGCTAGAAAAGAAACTGCTAAGCTGAGGTCATCAGTTAGTAGAAAACAATTTCCCTCATACAGAGAAGCAGACTTACTGCTGTGCACCTGACACAGATAGATTGGAATTTAAAATCAGAGTTGCATAATGTGAGTTAGCCTGGAAAATGAATCTTGGCTTTTCCTTCTGAATGACTAGAGCTAAAACCAAAGGTATGAACCTCGAGAGAAGGATTTCTCAATTTGGCACTGAGATCCAGTAACTCTTTTGACAGCACTAAATTACCAGTTGTAACTCCCTGTGCATTATAGGATGTTTAGTGGCCTCTGCCCACCAGATGTCAGTAGCACCCCCACCCCTATATACCAGTTGAATCAGGCAAAAATGTATCCAAGCATTGTCAGACGTCCCTTAAGGAATTAGAATCATTCCTGATTCACAACCACTGGTCTAATGGAAAACAGATCTTTATGGAAATATTACAGAATCACATGGTAGCCTTATTTACATTTCTAATTTGATTCTGGTATGATTTGCTTTCCTTCCTAAATCTAAAAATGCACCCAAAGAAATGCTGCTTCTTGTCACATCCTTCCTTACAGAATTCTACCCCCAATCAAAGCTAGTAAAATAAGTCTGTATTCTATTTCAGATCACATAAAGCGTTGAAAAGTAAAGCATAAATGTAAAGTGATTTTTTAAAAAATACAGAGAAGTGTCTAAACTTGTGATTTTTTCTTTTAGTAGCTTGACAAATGCTGCATGCAAAGTAGTATTCTGGGATGCAAAGGTGGAGAAACCTAATAAAGCTCAACTCTTTATTATTATTGAATGCATAAAACTATTCAAATCACAAAGCTCTGCTCAGAAGAATGTATATTTGTGATCATAAACAATGCATAAAGAAGGTAGATTCCAGAGAAACATTGCAAATTCTCATTTAAAAGTATTAGGAACAAGCAAAAATGCAAAAAAAAAATGTTGTTCAGCACAAATGCATTTACTGGGTGAGGTCTCCTAAAATAATGAGTCTCGGCAGCTATGCTAGTCTTGTGGGTCTTTATCCATTTTGTGGCTTGTAATGTTGGTGTCAAAAGCTGTATCAGACTATCTGTGAATTCAAGTTGATTTCTAAACTGCCTGCTTCAACCTTCTACTCACCCAAGGCCAGAATTTCCAAGTCAAATGAATGACAGAATTAATATAGCCAGTAAGATACCATTTTGCATTGCTTCATAAAGCTTTCAACCTAATAAGTCTTTAATGTCTAACTATAAATTTATTGACTTCTATTGAGATTAATAACAGGATGATGGTATGACTGAATACAAATGAGTCAATTGGATCATGCTGGTCAATAAATGTTGATCAAAATCATAAAGAACAGCCCGAATTGAATGTAATGAAGTTTCCAATAATCTATACATATTACATCTTTTGTTAAGCAACATTGCCACTAAAAATAAAAATAAAGCTAAGGTGACATAATATTAAAGTTGACATCCAATTCCAAAGAAAAGAGTTGGAAGAATGCTTAGGTACAGTCAGGGATATGCTGACATTGCAATAACATGGTTAAGAATTTTTTTTAATATTTATAAACTGCTTTGTTAAATGGCAGGTCCTTTGTGCAGCTACTTAAAGATAATAATAATAATTAAGTGAGACAGGAAAATCATAGCCAGGAGCCAGTGGCTCACACCTGTAATTCTAGCTACACAGGAAGCTGAGAGCTGAGGATCCTGGTTCTAAGCCAGCCTAGGCAGGAAAGTCTGTTAGACTCTTATCTAGACTCAACCAGCAAAAAGCTAGTTGTTGAAGTAGAAGAGCACTAGCCGTAAGTAAAAAGGCCATGAGAGTACAAGGCCATAAATTCCAGTCTCAGTAGCAGCATAAGAAGCAAAAAAGATTCTTTTTAAAAAGCAAGTTCTATAAATGTGTTAGTGGCTGAATTGCCAAATTAAAAATTATTTTATACTAACTTAAATTTTACTTAAAATCCATAACTATTTTACATCTTATTTTATTTATACATTTTACTATCATTACCATTTTGCAAAATGCATAATATTATACAATAGAAGTGTTATATATATTAAAAATTAGTGAATTGTGTAGGTCTTATCAACACTGACATCTAGTCAATTAGATGGATACTGTAGTGAAATGAGTTATCTTTCATATTGGAAAGAAAGAAAACAATAATTCATAGGTATATTACTTCTGAATGCTTAAATTATACAGTGATTGAGAAAGTGAACACATAATGAGGACATGACTTAAAATGAATATGGGTAACTAGTATGTGTCCCATTTTGTGGACTGACTCATTTCATTCTCACAGTTCCACAATTTAAGATTATTATCCCCATTATACATGTGGTAAAATGAGGCACAGAGAAGCTACATTTCCCTGCTAGTTAATTGTGGAGATAGGATTTGAACATACATACACTCTCCGGATTCAGATTCTACACTCTCAATAACCACACAGTGTTGTGATTTCCCCCCAAAAAATAGCGATCTGAAGAGTTTTCTAAAGTATTATTTTTGGTAGAATGATTAGACAAGACAAAAGAGAAAAGAAACTTGGCATATTTGAGAAATGAAAAATAGCCCACATTAGTAAGAGGGTAGAGAGTAAAGAGAATATTGAAATTACAAATAATATTTTAGTCTTCTATCATTGTTGAGAATATATCATATATCTAATTTTTCTTCCCCTTTATTCCTTTTTTCCTCTATGTTCAGTTCATTTTCAAGGTACCTGCAATTTTATTTCTAAATTCTAAAGATTTCCTTTTAGCATTTTGAATTGCTTCATAACAGTTACCAAAGAAAATATTACAGCTTGTCTAAATCCCACCCTCCCTAGAGAGAAAATAAAACTAATAAATTTGACTAAATCACTTTGTATTTTGATGATTTTGCTCGAAGAATTTGCAATATTTTTCACAAAACACACCTGATATATCCTAGTTGAGCATTACTTATTATTGCTGAACAGGTATGTGCTTTAATGCATACACCAAATATTGAATCTTCAAAACTCAAATTATCAAGTGAACATGCAACGTCTAAAAAATTCTATTGTATCACCAAAAAAAAAGCATCACCAAGCTCTTGCAAAAGAAGAAATTGATGCAGACCTCTTTGTCTTAAAGCAAGCAGGTAAAGCATAAATTTTATAAAACAGACAAACTAGGTCTATCCATTTGGAAATTCAAAACACTCTTCTAAATAACACGTGGCTTAAGGAAAAAGATAAGCTAAAATTATTGTTTCATTAGTTAGGAAAGCTAATGAGAACAGAGGACACATTACAATAGAGAAGGCAATGAAGGTCAAATTCAGAGGGAAATGCACACATTAACACACATAAGACATACACACACATATACACAAATCACTAATAAAGGACAAAAAAGCATCCAAGAAACAAGAAATAGAACAAAATGCCCTATGAAAGAAGAAATGTATTGATAATGGTGACCAAGAAAATACTCTGAAAAGTGGAACCAGTGAGAGTGTAAAAAGGGTTAATATGAGCAAAATATTTCATATACTTTTATGAAAATAGAAGACTGATGACTATTAAAATTGTTTAAAATGAGGAGGAAATAAAGTAATATAGGCGGTTAAACAAAGCATATTATTTTCATGTGTGCTGATATGACACAAAACAACCTTTTTTTTTACCATTAATAAATGCTAATAGTTGTAGGGGGTGGCGGTCCTGAGGCTTGAACTCAGTGCCTGGGTACTGTCCCTAAGCTTGTTTGCTCAAGGCTAGAGTTCTGCCACTTGAACTATAGCTCCACTTCCAGCTTTTTTGGTGTTTAGTTGGAGATAAGAGTCTCACAGACTTTTCAGCCTGGGCTGGCTGTGAAACAGTATTCTCAGATCTCAGCCTTCTGCATAGTTAGAATTACAGGTGTGAGCCACCAGCACCCAGCCAGGTGTTTGTTTTTTTTCTTAAAGAGTATGATCAATAAAAACAAAAGCATGTTCTTTAAATGGAACAATAAAGGAGACAATTCATAAAATATGCATGATGATTCATACTTATAGTCAGCAGCTGAGGCAGAAGGATCTTGAGTTCAAGGCCAGCCTTGAACACACACACACACACACACACACACACACACACACACACACACACACACACACACAAAGAAATCTTATAAAGCCAAAAAGAAAAATATAATTAAAATGAAGGAATTACTTCAGCCAAGCACCAGCGGCTCATATCTGTATTCCTGGCTACTCGGGAAGCTGAGATCTGAGGATCAAAATTCATAGCCAGCCAGGGCAGGAAAGTCCATGAGACTCTTATTTCCAATAAACTACCAAAAAGCCAGAAGTGGAGCTGTGGCTCAAGTAGTAGAACACAAGCCTTGATCAAAAGACGCTGAAGTACAGCATCCAGGCCCCAAGTTCAAGCCCCACGACTGGCATCATAAATAAATGAAAATGGATGGATAGATAGATAGATAGATGGATGGATGGATAGATAGATAGATAGGCTAGGTGTGTGCCCCAGGGGAAGGGGATTTGCCTGGCCAACATAAGACCTTCAGTTCAATTCTCAGTACTACACATTTACAAAATCAACTTTAGATAAAATAGGAAATGTAGGCATACTTACAATTATGTGTATCTTCCCCGAAGATTCTTAGAACTACTAAAAGCAAGAAGAGAGTTGAGAAAGTCATCATTTATTTTCTATACATATAAAAATTACTTCTTTTCACAGACTACCAGCCAAAAGCTATAAACCAGTGACCAAAAGTTCCACTTACAATAGTAAATAGAAAATATATGTGTAGTATGTACGTGTATGTACATATATGCGTATAAGATATGGCACCCAAATATGTCATCACATATATGTGAACCTCCATCTCAATGTGCACTCAATCTGTTGTTCTGCCCCGTGTAGAGTGCTAAGGCCCTCCCTCTCACCCAGATTCACTTGACCCCTCCTTTCATGTCTCTCCCAAGCCAAGATCTAACTCCACATGATGTCACCATAGCCTCACCTTCATTCCATCGTATTTATTTTTGTTTCTAAAATCCCATCCTCACTGTAGCTGAGACCTACTTGAGTCCACTTTGGCCACCTCCTACATACTACATTTTCTTATATTACCTGATATATTCTCATTTCCACATACTCCTATCCCATCTTGTACCTTTTTCAACCACATGACCTCTAAGCTACCATAATTTCGGGCTATAAGGCAGACACAAGGCTACTATTACTCTGCAAGAAGCATTGTCATGATAAAAGCCATCCCTCTGGGTCATGGGGAGTGCAGTAAAACACAGACAAGGTTTTGAGAGCTGAAAATAGAAGGGAACACGTAGACAGAGCTTCCCATACTCCCTGAGCTACCACTGGATGAGAAGCAGTGGGCCTGAATTAGCCTTACAGCTGCTCCCTCCACGACTGCGCATCAGGGGAGGGGCCAAATATCTCCCATGTAACACTGACGAGTTTCATGGACCTTCAGTGACAGTGGGAACCAGACATCTTGCCTGATGCCAATTAGGAGGACAGACAGCTCAGTCTAACTCAGTACATACAGCTACACCTGATTCTACACTTGCTCCCCGCCCACTGCTACTCCCAAGTTACCTTCAATCATTACTCATTTAAACCTTAAATTAGCACCAGTCCAGAACTAATTACATTTACATTTTCTACCACTGGAAAGACAGGGGATTTAAAAGAGGGAGGAAACAAAGGTAAGCTACAGGAAAAATGTTCACAACTTTGTACACATCAAAACAGCACTGCACCATAAACTACAAAGACGAATCTCAATCAATACAGGGGACAACAATGCAATGGTTCAAAGTTGTCTCAAAGGAGTGTATTTTGCTCCCAATTTATGACAAACCACAGACATTTCTCCCACAAGGAACAGCAAGAGAAAGTGTTTTATTGTCTGTCTTTTAGTGCTGAGGAAAAAGGGTGGAAGCGAGTGATCACCTTTGTATTCTACCATTGTGTGCAGTATGACCAAGTGCAATTCTGAATGGTGACATTTCAAATTTGCTAGTCTCAGGTCACCCACATTTATAGATAAAAGAGATGCGAGAAGTTAGAAGTAGCACTCACAAATCAATACTGAAAACACAGAAGGAAGCATAGAAAAATATATGTGATATAGTTGCCTAGCAAGCAGGACATTCTATTTGGGATGATGTCAGATGGCTGACAGATAGTGAAGCAGTTCCAAACTTTTCCTTCCAGGCTTCTTAATTTTCTTCAATTTCTGTTTGGATATTAACTTACCCCCCTCCCTCTATATTATATCAAACTTGGGTTTCTTTAAAACCACTTAGCAATCTGGGCACTCAATCACATAGTCTCTCAAATTACTTCTTATATCAAATAACTCTAACAAGACCTTTAATATCTTTCCTTCCAGTTAGTCTCAAATGAATTTATTATAGCTGCTTCTCTTCAAGAAAACGAAATATATGAGATCCAACACTACCATCAAAACAACTAAGTAAAAATATGGTTATTTTACTTGTATATGGAGTTTTAAGAGGAGGCTCGTGTAAGTAATTAGATCATGTTCAATGTGAATACTAGTGTTGGCCAATATTCTACTTCTGTGGGTTATGCCTACAGAAGGCAGGTGGTTTATTACCACTTGGAGAGGATTCCTGGGATGCTAACTATTTCTCTGGGAGTTCTAGCTCAGATAAATTTTTGGACATTTTTTTCCTATTTATTCAGTACACATTGCCAGGTAAATTGGAAGCTTCACAGCTAGCTGAACATAGAAAGGCAGGCAGCTGTTAGACTTGCTTCATTCTCCAAAATGGTGCATTTCCAAATGAACTTGTTAGAATCCAGCAAGAACCAGACTCCTCCAAACAACAGTTAGTTAGAAACAAACGGAGACCTTAAGTGTGTGTGCTCCTGTAGCCATCCCCTGATTAAAGGTTGTCAGGAAAGTGCACAACCACTCTTCAACAGAACCTTGACAATACCGGAAAACCCAGTGACTAACATTACAAGATGAATCATTAGGCCCCAAAGAGGCAGAGGTTAGGTGTATCTACACTTCATCTACCATTCCAGAATACTTCTCTGGCCTCGCCAACAATGGCACAAAGATGACACTAATATTTAAGGGCAGACTCAATTCCAGTAAAATCATAGGTGATTTTTTTTGTTGGTTGTGAGGCTTGAACTCAGGGCTTGGGTGGTGTCGGTGAGCTCTTTTGCTCAAGGCTAGCACTCTACCACTTTGAGCCACAGCACCACATCCGGTTTTGGTATAGTTAAATGGAGATAAGAGCCTCATGCACAGAGTTAGCTTTGAACGTTAACCCTCAGATCTCAGCCACCTGAGTTGCTAGGATTACAGGCATGAGGCCATTGGTGATTCTTACAGGAAAATAAAGTACTAAACACATAGTAATACTGCATCCCCAGCAGCAACAACAATAAAACGAATAGTTCACTCTTTTAACTATACTTAACAACTAACAAATTTAAATTATTCTAGCTGGTTCTGACATAGTTCATATAAACTCAGTTCTCCATGGAGTTAGATCTTGCAAGTTAGAGTGTAGCAAAACCTTTACCTCTCCCCAAAAGGAAGTTTCTATGCTAGCCATGGTGGTTCATACCTATAATGCTACCACTCAGAAGGCAGAGACAGGAGGATCTCGAGTTTGAGGGCAACCTGAGTGACATTGTAAGACCTTAACTCCATAGGATGAGAAAGAGGATGGAGAAGAAGGAAAATAATGCCTATACTAGAGGAATTATTGATACCTGGTATTAATCAGTCCAGGTTAAGTTGTAGATTCTTTGATGACATTACTGAGTTTTGTACACATGAGTGTTTAGGAAATTTGATGGAATGTTCAGGGCCAGCACTCTGTACACTTAATAATCCACCTGATAAACAGTGTAAAATATTTGGTAATAGACTAACATGGGGCATGGATCTACAGAAATACAACTGGTTTTTAAATATATATATATATATAATCTAAAACCTCAAATGATAAAGAAACTTATTAATCTTCAACAGCCACCTTCAAAAATAAATAAAAACATACCTTTTTGTCCAATTCTAAGTAGTTGCTTGGAAAATTTGTACCTAGTCTCAGTTTATACTATCTTTGTCCTGAATATTTTTATCAAGTATGATCTTACATTTGTAATAAATCATTTGAAATATCTTTTACGAGCACAGACCCTTCTGATTATTCTAGGTTTTAGGATCGTGTTAGGAACATATGAAAAGTAGATCAGCATTTAGGCCTTTAGTCAAAGGCCTTCACTGCCACTACCAAGTTGTACATGGAAGTGGAGACAAGGTACAGGGGGAAGTTAAATTCAGTTTGCTTTCTGGTGGATTCCAACCAGTCTGCAACTCTGTCCACATGATTCGCACTGGACTCATCAGTTAAACATGCAGACATGTTGTCCTCCCCCATGAGTTTTTTCTTATGATTTTATCCTTGTATGGACACTCCATAGTTGTGTCTATTCACATATTGCCTCAGCTTCTTGCTTCTGCTTGGCCAGTCATTTGTCTTCTACCGTGATTCTTGTCTTATGATTTTATGCTTGTTCAGACACTCCATAGACGTGTCTACTCACACATTGTCTCAGCTGCCTGCTTCTGCTTGGCCAGTCATTTTTCCATTTGTCTTTTTACTGCCACAGTAAGAATGGCTCAATACCTCAAGAAAAAAAAGGCACCCAATATTTGTCTGATTTCTCAAGCACAGCAAAGGTAATAGATTTTTAGAACTGTGATAACAAAGTGTCACAAACTGACTGGCTTAAACAAGAAATTTTTCTTGTCTTACAATTCTGGAGGATAGAAGTCTGATCTCAAGGTGCCAATAGCATGTTTCTCCTACCAAAGGCACTAGAGAAGACTCTTCCTGTCCTCTCTCCCAGTTTCTGGGCTTGTGGCAATATAACCTTAGTTCTTAACGTGGCACTCTCCCTATGTACTTTTCTGTCTATGTAAGGCTAAATTTTCCCTTTATAAGGACATAGTCATATTGGATTAGGACTCAAACTTAATGACCTCAGCTTCAAAGGTCTTTCATACAAATTAGGTCTTACTCATTGGTATTGGGGTTGAGAATTCAATATCTTTTGGGAAAATACATTCAGTTCCTAGTTACAGAGAACATGTGCATGCATTCTTAATCTGTATGTGCTCTCTTTCAATGATATTCTAATTCCTTATCCCCAATCATTATTATTAAGAACAATTACTGGGGCTAAGTTGAAAAAGTCTTTTTGAAAAATGAAAAAGTTTATTAGTGGAACAACTGGAAAACTCAAATCAGATACATAGATTCATTGATAGCACTGTAATAATATTAACCTTCTGTATTTGATAAGTTAAGAATTAGCCTAAGGGAAAACTGTATGAGCTGTAAATGAGAAATCTATGTTATATTGTTACTCTTCTATAAGCCATTTCAAAATAAAAATTAAATCAGATGCTTGTGCGTCAAAACTGGAAAAAACTAGCTACTTTGGAGGCTGAGATTGTAAGGCTCATAATTTGAGGCCAATCTAGGCAAAGAAGTTCATGAGAGCTCTGTTTACAATCAATAGTTGGACATAGTGGAATGCACCTGTCATCCTAATGAGAAGCTGAGATAGGGGATCATAGTTCCGGGTCAGAACGAGCAGGAAAATTCATGAGATTCCATCTCAATAGAAGGAGCTGATAATGATGTCATCCCAGTTGTGGTGGGAAATGAAAAGAAAAGGAAAAGGATCACATTCCACTTGTATGTGTAGCCAGTAAGCAAGACCCTATCTCAAAAACAACCAGTACACAACGGATGGAGGTGTGACACAGTGGTCAAACACTTATTAGTAAGAGAGAGCTCCTGAGTTCAAATCCCAGCACTGCCTAATTAATTGATTAATTAAAGAAAATAGAAAACATCCTATGAACCCAAACACAAGAATTTGATAGTTATTCCAGCCTCTGGGGATAAGCTAATTTAGATACATATTTAGTAGAATATAATCTTTTTTGAAAATAGATGTATAGATAGGCACCAAGGTAGGTTGGAATTAAGTGGGTAAGTCAATAGATAGATAGATCCATAGGTGTAAAGCTTTATTATAAAAAATACCCATCTTACAATCTGTCCATTGCAAATATTTATATATTTTGAGGGATGGTGGGAGTTCTTTTATTATTATAGTTTCACTTTTTTTTTTTTTTTTTTTTTGGCCAGTCCTGGGCCTTGGACTCAGGGCCTGAGCACTGTCCCTGGCTTCTTCCCGCTCAAGGCTAGCACTCTGCCACTTGAGCCACAGCGCCGCTTCTGGCCGTTTTCTGTATATGTGGTGCTGGGGAATCGAACCTAGGGCCTTGTGTATCCGGGGCAGGCACTCTTGCCACTAGGCTATATCCCCAGCCCATAGTTTCACTTTTGAATTAGTATATTTTTGTGTGTCATTGAGGTAATTCCATACACACACAAAGTACACTTTGAACAATCTCACCTCCTTTGCCATATTACCATTCCTCATTTTGTTCTCTTCCCCCTTTATCAAACAGCATTTGGGAGTTTCTCTGTCTCCATCTATCTATCTAAATCTATCTACCTATCAATCTGGATCCCTTCATTTCCCCTTTTACATCCCATTGATCCCATAATAGGTAGTCCCCTTCTACATGTATGTCCCATAAACATTACTATTCACATCATCATCACCACCACAACCATCATCATCATCATCATCATCATCATCACCATCATCATCATCACTCTTTAACTGTATATGCAACGAATGAGTGACAACATGCAAAATTCTCCAATCGATAATAAATACATGAAGAATTTTTCAACATTATTAGCCATAAAGGAAATGCAAACCCAATTTACAGAGAGATTCTATCTCACCACAGTGGTGTCACTGCAGAGATTATTGGTGTTTTTGTCATTGCTTCTGTGCTTTCTGCATTCATAAGGATTTGAGAGATGGAAAAATGAGTTTTCCTCCGCTAAGAAGTACAATTACACTTAAGATAAAGTAGAGCTGATTCTTTCAGTGTCTATAGACACCTTTCCTGAGTGACTGCCTATAAAATCTATGCTTTCAACTGTTTACCAACTGCTTCTCTCCTATATGCTTGGATATTTGAGAACCAGCATCATTTTAGACCTTACTAGTAAGTTTTCTCCTCAGGCTGGGTATATACACTTGAAATCTCACTGACTTTGGAAATAATCAAGATAATTGTGTTTCAAGGCCAACTTAGCAAAACGTTAGCAAGACTACATCTCAACAATTAAGCCAGACATGGTCGTGTGCACTTGTGATCCCAGCTATAGTGGGGTGCATAGATGGAAAGAGCATGCTCTGAGCCCACCATAGGCAACATACAAGAGCCCAATGGAAAAACAATAAAACAAGGGAGGAAGGAAAGGAGGGAAGGAGAGAGGGACAGACAGAGGGATGGAGGAGGAAATAAGTGCATCCCTTTAATCTCCTTCCCAGACCTAGTGATTCAGAATCTATATACTTTTTTTTGTGGTTCCCTGACCAGGAATCGAACAGAATCTATATTTTAACCAAGTCCCCAGATGCATAGTCTAAATGGAGGGCCTGCTAGCCTGGAGTTTTCTCAGGGTGCTTTCAGAAAAACAAACCAGTGTTAGATTTTCACTTACCTTCTCCGACTCTGCACATAAATTTGTCCACCCCAGTGTTCTTAGGTGTTAAGAGTTCATGCTTTTGTTTTCTCTTATATGTGGAAGCTAGATATAAAATACAATTGGACATGATAACTTATACAGGACTCTTGACACTCACACACAGACTAAGGGAGGATACTCTTAAGGGAGGAACTCAAAGGCATAATTCCTCTGAACAGATAAAATAATGTTTATCAAAACAAATTCCAGGAGACAGAAACAGGTTTTTTGTGGTGGTTGTGGTGTTAGTATTGTTTGGTTTTGTTTTTGCGACTTTTTGTCTTTATTGGAGGTGATGTGGGTCACAGAAATGGAGGGAGGAAGGGTGAACAAATGTAGTTATGGTATTCAATATACACTATGTAGAAAATGAACTATGCAACTTGCGGACAAGTATGGGAAGGAGAAACTCAGGAAAGTGAAGGAAAGGGTGACATTATCCATAAAGAGTTGTACTCATTACCTGACTTATTAAATGGTAACCCCTCTGTACATCACCTTACTAATAACAATAATTTTAAAAAATAATCCATGCTCTCTGGCTCCTTGATACCTACCTATAACCCATTTCTGTTTTCCAGTTTCCACTCATTTTAATTACATTCCTTTACTACAAGTATGATTTCTAATACATGATTAAGTTTATGCTCTTCAACAATTCTGAGAATTGTATTTTCAGTTTGAGAACAATTTCATTGCTTCATCTAAATGACACATATAAAGTCCTGAAAGTATAAACTAGTAAATAAAAAATTGTAAATTCCCTACCCCAAAAATATTTTAATGTACTCTCAGATATTATAATCTACCAGTCACACTTTATTAATGCCTGCATTATGAATATAGGAATAAACACTTTGTATTACAGTTCCCCAAAACAATCTTCTATAATCTAAATCATTTAAATGTCTATTAAATCCAAATATACTTCCACTTTTGAAATGTGTTTTTGACTAAACATCTCATAATGGTTTTCAGTTTCTATCTATGTAGTAATGTATTTGAATTGGAAAGTTAGATATAATAGTTTAATATCGAAGCCATCCTTACTCAGATAAGCTTCCTAATAAAGATTTATGTTTGTATGTATTCATCAGGGTGTAAATAAGGATATTTTCCTGTACCCTTTCCACCCCTGTCAAGTATATTCATTAGAAAAAAGGGCAAGATATTTGGAGAGATTACTTATATCTATTGTAATAAAGTAGAATAAATAAAGACATAAAACCTATTATGTTTCACCTGGCAGCAGAATCTCATCTGAAAAGGTTACCTAAAGCTTGAAGACAGTTTCAAGGACATTCAACTACAAAGGTATAGAAATCTCAAGCCTGTGGAATCTGTAAGACTTTTATGTGTATTTCTCGGTTTATGTATCTGACTACCACCCACTGATCTCCCATGTAGAACTGGAAAAGTGAAAAGCATAGTATAAGAGCTTTCTAGCCAGGAGCAGGTGGTTCACGCCTATAATTCTAGGTACTCTAGAGGCTGAGATTTGAGGCTTGTGGTTCAAAGTAAGCCTGGGCAGGAAACACAGCAAAACTCTTTATTTTCGATAAACTACCAAAAAGCTGGAAGTAGAACTGTGGCTCAAGTGGTAGAGTGCTAGCTTTGAGCAAAAAAAGAGCTCAGGGATAGCACTGAGGCCCTGAGTTCAAGCCTCAGGAGTATAGCAAAAAAAAAAAGTTTCTGTGTTCTCCAATGCAAAATAGATTGTATTGCTATGGCAATGCCAAACCAACAGCCTGAAAGATAAAATGAATAAATGCATAGAGGAAGTTGTATACCTCTCTGACTTATGATTACAGAAATAAGGAAGCTGGAGATGAATAAGGAGGAAAGGCAAAGTCTATTTCCGGCCCTCCCTGCTTCACAATACAAAGGACATCTCGGGCAATGAGGAGCTGGGGGACTGGAGGTGATGAGAGTAGACAGAGATGCTTTCATTTTGTGATGTGTTAATCCCTTCATGATGTAATATACACATCTATAAGCTTGACATGACCTCATATTTTGGAACCTAGTCTCCACAGACGATACATTGGGAAATCTGATAGTCAGTCAATAGGGTATGAATGAGAGAAAAATGTTACTGTTCTGGAGGTCAGATGCCATAGATTTAATGATCTCTAGGGGCTGGGATAAGCTCAGTGGCAAACCACTTGCCTAGCAAGTGCAATGTCCTGGGTTTGATTCCCAGTACCCATTCCCCCCCTCCCCCCAAAAAAGGACAGTTAAGATCTCCTACTCAGAATGTTCTATGATATGTGCTTCTAATCTATCTACTCTGCTCATGTAAGGAGAAGCTATTTACTTCTGAGTCTGGTACTTAAAATTAGCAAGTGACTCTGTTAGTCAAAGAACAGTCAGTATAGGTGAGGAAATTTTTCATTTTGTCTTGACCTCTTTCTGTCTACCTGAATAGACCATTTTTCTTACTCTTTTATAGCAATCTGCACATATTTTAGCAATATTGACACTAACTCTGCATTTAGTACTTTGGCTACTATCCTCTTAACTCCTTAAATCATTCAAAATATTTTAATATGTAACTGTTTCTACTTTATTATACATGAAAAATATATCATCTTAAAATACATCTTTTCTAATTCGTTTTCTACCTAATTATTCATTACACAGTGGTTCTAAACTCCCATTCAAAAGATGCTTGTTTTTTCCATGGACACTTCTGCTAATGCAATTGAAGTCAAAGAATATATCTTGATAAATTCTATGTTCTTTGCATTTGGTGAATAATGCATTGAAGCTATGTCCTTCCTTGAAGATGAGCATGACCTATATTCTTCTCTGATGATTGACAAAGAGACTGTATCATGATTCAAAAAATAAGTGGGAGTCAAAATTTCAACTAATCAATGTATAAAAACTGATAGCTAAACAATTTGTTTCACTTTGTTTCACTTGTGGTTAAATTGTAAACCCCAGGTGGTAAAGATCAATTGTTACAGTATTTTTCTATACCTCACCGAATTTGGTTTAGTGTTAGTTAAATAATAAGTATTTGGCAAGTAATTCTAAATTGAAATTTGTCCTAGAACTTTGTGATGTCAAACAGACTGAAAGAGGAGTAACTGAAAGCATTTTCTGCCAGCAAATAAAAGCATTCTCATAACCTTGCAGAAGGAAATGGCAAATATGGCAAGCAGAAGGAAAGGCTGGCCAAATAGGCAGGCATATAGCCAGGGGAAGAATTTCAGGATGATGAAAATGTCTGACTAGGGAAAAATTGGTATGTTTCCATTTTGTTGAAGGTAATTTAAGCTTGTCATAAAATCCAGTTGTACGACTATAGACAGATAGGTCCCCTTTTTCACTGTTTATATTATTGGTTACTCTATCCTATTTTAGGATTTTTTCAGATAAATGTGAAGCCAGCAAATGGGTGAGAGAAAAAGCTATTAGTGACCAACCAAGAAAAATAATGGTCTGTCCTATGAAGGATAAGGGAAATCACATAGATCTTCCCTGCCTGCTCTACACAGGCTTGATTTAGACTTTACTTGATCCTTTAAATATGAGTATTTCAGACCCCAAATCACCATTAGCAAGATTTGCAGTTTATAATAAATGTTGTGGAAGTATCACCAAGAGGATAAATAGTAACTTACTACTACTGACACAGAATTCTCGTGCAAGTCTCAGCTTCAAAAATGTCATAGTTTTACAGGTCTAATTCTTTAAACAATTGCTCAAGGTACATTTCTTAGCTCCCACTAATGGTGAATTCTCACTTGTTTCATCGAATTAAATCCAAAGTAGCATTTCCACTCAAGTCTCTCTCAAACTTCAGAAGGTGCTATTATATACAAAGGAGTGACTTCCCACACAAAATGGACTTTTCTAAGTCAAGACTTCTCTAAATCAGAATGAGCTGATTCTGCGAAACCACATGTTTCTCTAAGTAAGGCGTTATTGCATCACAGGAGTGTATTGTTTATGGGTGCTTTTGTGCCCCAATGACAGAGTTGAGTAATTGAGACAGAGATTATATGACCTACCAAGCTGGAAATATTTACTGTCAGGCCTTTGGCAGAAAAAGTTTGTTGACCTAGCTCTAGATAATAAAAGTGCCATGTCACTGCTATGCCTTGCTCTTTGTGAGCTACTTGAGAGAAAGGCTGGCACAACTCTATGAAAGAAGATAGACAAATGGCCAGTGAGGGCATAAAGAAGCAGATCATTACTTGGCAAAAAATACAACCTAAAACCACAATGATAAGCAGGATAGGTGTCCTGTATTTGTAATCTTAGCATGTGGAAGGCTCATGCAGGATTCCTTAGTTAGAATCTAGTCGGAGTTACAGTCTCAAAAATACAGTAACTGTTGTTATTATTATAACAACAACACCAACGTCAGAGTTTAGCCCAGTATTGAATTCTTGAATGAGATTAATTATGGAGTTGGGTAGGATGTAAAGTCAATATAACACTGAAGAGAGAAAACAATTCCTCATATTCTCCTACATCCTCACATTTTTCCCCTTAAGGCCATCTGACAGTAGACTGCATGCTTTATTTTACCCTAGCAATTAAACAATGCCCAAACTATGACAAAAAAATAAAGAGAAGAATAATGACCAAAGTAGCTTTGGCCAGGATATCACAAACAATAAATACCCCCATAGTTAGTAATATGTTCTGGAAAACAAAGGAAAGGGAAGCTTTCAAAATAGCTTTTGGTCTTCCACTAAGCCATTCCAGAGAGAGAGAGAGAGAGAGAGAGAGAGAGAGAGAGAGCGAGAGAGAGAGAGAGAGAGAGAGAGAGAGAGAGAGAGAGCGAGAGAGAGAGAGAGAGAGAGAGAGAGAGAGAGAGAGGAATGAAAGAATGCAATCAGTGCATTTTCACAGTTGACAATTCACACTCAGTGATTAGGGATTAGGAACTGCAATTTGCTTTGTGTTCCCCCAACCCTCCCCTCATATAAAGGAGCTTACCCTAGGATCTCACAGGTTGTGGGCTTTTAGAATTCTGTCTTTACTTGCAATTGATAAGATTTTCCCCCTTTTGTGCAAAGGAGAAAAGTGCATTAAAGATTTCATTCTTTATCGTTTTCCAAACAACATGAGCTCAGCAAACAGATTTAGTTTTAAAAGTAACTTATCAACATTGACAGCGGTCTCTTAAGAACAGCTGTTGCCTCATAGAGTACAGTGTGAACAGACCCCTGAATTTAGAAACAATTCTGCTTAGATGGAATATTGCACATTTAGCACTCTCCCTTTAATTACCAAAGACATTTGCATGAAAGCCTGATTTTTGTTTGGCAACTTCACCTTATTATTTCTTTTCTAGGTCTTTAAATTGAAGTCCTGAAAGGTGTCATTGTGTAAAGAGGAGTTTAGCTTGCAAAGGAGAAGACATCTCCCCTTTGCAGGCCTCAGTTTAACAGCCCATTTTTTTGACTTTTAGAATTGCTCTTTCCTCTCTTTTATGGAGCTGACTGTCAAAACTAGTTCTTTTGCAATCCTAATTGTGAGCTGCAAGGTCATATGAGTCTCAGCTCTGACAGTACAAAATGAATTTATAAAGAAAGGTACTATGCTTCATTCCTTTAATGTTTGAGATGCTAGGGCAAATTTGCATAATATGTATTTTGCAATTTTTGTAAAATGCCATGCCACAGTTTTACAGCTGACATTAGTCTTAAGGATGCATAAGCTTATGTATAATAATGTGAGTACAGATAGGTTAGTGAGGGTGTTAGAGAAAAACAAAATAAAAGAAAATATTGATGCAATAAACACTAAAATTCTCTCCATGTTCTTCCAGAGCAATTGTTTATGATATAGAGTGGCATCTGCAAACTACTTGCCTCCTACATATGTCTCAAAATAAATTCCTGCTCATCTTCTAGAGTTCACTGTTAACTAAGCTAAGTTATTTTTCACTAAATGATTATTTCAAAGCCTTACAAAGTCTATCATTTCCCATATTAATGCACTGTATGTGTACACAAGAAGAGAACTGGGAAAGGAATGTTTCTTTAACCTTTCTTTTTATTATTAAATATTTTAGGAAGTGAATATGATTCTAAGGAAAATAGAAATAATTAAGGGCATAAATTAAAACAAGCATGAGCAGTTTTTAGTTAGCTGTGTATCAAATGTACTTATCCTCTCCTAACGAGGATATTAGTGTTTTTATTAATGCTGGCTTTGTATACATAACTATAACAGGAGTAAAGGAAAGGGGAGATAACCTGTGTGTGGTGACACACATTTATAATCTCAGCACTCTGAGGTTGAAGTGATAAGATTGCAAGTTCAAAGCCAGCAAGAGCCTATCTTAAAATTAACAAACTAAAAAATGTACAAAAATATGAAAAAGGCAGCAAAGAATAACAAGAAGGAATTCAAGGTGCTCCAAATCTCTTACACTTTGATTTAACATAAAGCCAACCTTAAAATTATTCCTGAAGACACATCAATATTGACAGATAGTGTGGTGGAATAAAAAGAATTGCTTAATTCGTGTAAGATACAATTCACTTTTATTATCACTCAAAAATTAAAAAGAAATATTTCCAGTGTTAAAAAATCAGGCAAATTGGCATAGTTTATGTAGGAAAAAAGACAACTGCATGAAAAATAACACTAGAAGATCTGGGCTTGTAGTCTTAGTACTGGGGAAACAGACAGAAATATTCCAAATTCAAAGCCAAAATGGGCTACAGGGTGAGACGTGTTCTAAGGAAGGAAGGAAGGGAGGGAGGAAGGGAGGAAGGGAGGTTTAGGCTAGTCACAGCAGAGGATCACAAGAGCCCAATAGCTATGCCCTTATGAATGCATAAGATGATGCTAAGTGAAATGAACTCCATATTATGGAAATGATTGTTATATCACAGTTGTAACTACTTTCAACGTCCCATCTGTATCTGTAGCTTCTACTATTGATGATGTTCACGTATCACCTTCCTTTGGTTGTATCTACACTATCTCTGTAATCTTATCTGAGTATATTGGAAACCATCTATACTGGTATTAGATCTAGGAAATTGAAAGGTAATACCAAAATCGAGCGACACAGGGTAAAAAAAGATAAACAACTACAAAAGCAATACTTGCAAAACTGTTTGGTGTAAGTGAACTGAACACCTCATGGGGGAAAGGGAAAGGGGGAGGAGGGAGGAGGGATTGAGGGACGAGGTAACAAACAGTACAAGAAATGTATCCAATGCCTAACATATGAAACTGTAACCTCTCTGTACCTCAGTTTGATAATAAAAATTTGAAAAAAAGAATAAAAAAAATAAAATAAAAATTGTCTTGGGGCTGGGGATATGGCCTAGTGTCAAGAGTGCTTGCCTCGTATACATGAAGCCCTGGGTTCAATTCCCCAGCACCACATATACAGAAAACGGCCAGAAGTGGCGCTGTGGCTCAAGTGGCAGAGTGCTAGCCTTGAGCAAAAGGAAGCCAGGGACAGTGCTCAGGCCCTGAGTTCAGGGCCCAGGACTGGCCAAAAAAAAAATGTCTTTAAGTAGTTGTACAAAGGGGTTTCAATGCAACATATCAGTTTATGAGTAAATGCATGTTGATCAATTACCATTCTCCCTTATCTCTCCCAAACCCACCCACCCCCTCAATTTACCTAGCTCTGTTTTGCATATGTACATTGAATACTATGACTGCCTTAAGCCTCTTTAAAATGCTAATATATATGTCGGGTTGCACAACACAAGCTTTGAATTCATGATTGAAGAGAAACTAGACTGTGGAAAAGGCCCTCATCCTAAGCATAGCAAGTGACTGGAATAGAATCTAGTTTACAAAGGACACGAAAATGCTCATTTTCTCTCTTCATGTGCAAGTTATCTTCCATTTAACTCTATCTTTCTCTATCATGCTCTGTGCTTCAAAGAGCTAATTTGTATGCATCACATCAATAGAGTTCCCCTCCAATTAAGTTCAGACCCTGAGGCTATTGGACAGAAAGAGAAAAAAATCAGGGTATTTATATTCTGTAACTTCAAGGTCAATGTGGCCTGCCTATAGCCCTCCACCAAAGGTCACCTCATGTCCCAAGACTGTCAGTTCTACCACTAGACTATCTGTTCTTGCAGATGGAAGCACCGTACCTCATCCTTTTATACTTAAGGATGGCAAAATCCCAACTGTTGATAGCTTTAGGTCACTGCAATTTCCTTGTAGTGCCAACCCACCCAGTCATGCTTTTTAAAAATATCCTCTTAATTTCTTCAAGAAAAACTTTTCAAATTATCTTCTCTTGATTTCACATTTTTTTTCTATTTGACCCTTGAATGTTTCATTTTATTTTTCTAATACAGCAAAAGACAAAAGAAAGTAGTCAATGAATAATGGCATTTCTATGAAGATTATATAGAGTTTTGGTCCAATGAGAATTAGATGAAACTTTATTGAATTAAATAATCACTTCCAGTAACATTCTCCTTGGATGGGAAATTAAATTACAGTATGTTGATAAGGGATTCTCTTAGCTAAACAGTGGCAAACATTTCCAAACATTACTGAGAAATAAATTAATTAGTCATTTCATAGTAACTTTCTTTATTGGTGGAGATGGAGATTAAACAATAGAAAAATCACTTATTCATTAGCATTGTTTTATTTCAGATTACTTGCTTCACTTCAATGTTCTTCAGACAGGGTTGAATTATATAGTGTAGGCTGGCCTCAAAGTCAAAACCCTATTTTATCCTCCAGAGTGCTGGGATTAGAGTTCAAGGACAGCCTGGGAGATTCCCTGTCTCATAAAGAACAACTTAGTTTCTTATTAGTGACATGGAACTTTTCCCTGGTTTATTGAGGCCCATTGTTTCAGATTAAAAACAATGTACTATCATAATTTTTTATTTCACACTATAAAACTAAAATTATAATAGTTCTACTTGTATCTTTTCCCTTAGACACTATATATATATACATATATATGTAGAGAGAGAGGGAGAGAGAGAGAGAGAGAGAGAGAGAGAGAGAGAGAGAGAGTTTTTTTGCCAGTCCTGGGACTTGAACTTAGGGTCTGGGCTCTGCCCCTGAGCATCTTTGTCCTTAAGGCTAGTGCTCTACCATTTGAGCCATAGCACCACTTGCAGCCTTTTCTGAGTATTTACTGCAAATGAGAGTCTGATGGACTTTCCTGCCTGGGGTGGCTTCAAACTGTCATTCTCAGACCTCATCCTCCTGAGCTAGGATTACAGGCATGAGCCATTGGCACACATTAAGTTTTATTCTTTTTTTTTCTCTCTAGTGCTGTAAGTCTGAAAACAAGCAGTTGGGGGTAAGGAGCTACCATTGTCTGCTCCTTTCTTTGTTATCTCAGTTATACTGTGTTTATGAAGCCAAAACAATTTTGAATAGTATTAGCATTTTTGTTTTAATTTTTTTCTTCAAATTTTCAAATACTAGTAACCAACTGCAGTGATGCATAAATAATAGACAAAGATGATGTGATGCAAAAAATGCTACCTGGTAAACTGAGCTATCATTCAATACTTTGAAATGTTTATTCATCAATTCATGTATGAAAGTATGAATTTCATTACTTGCACACAGTGAGGTAGCTAATATCTAATGTATAAAATGTAGGTGGCTGAAAAATATGTTTGAAAATCATATTTGTCTATCTCCTATGCATTAATGTTCAATTCATTGAAATATCTTTGAAGGAAGATATAAAGAAAAGGGGAATTTAGACTTTTTTATTTCTAATTTTGATGTAAAATTAATGAGCATGCACTTACAAAGTTCCCTTCATTCCTCCACTATATTCATAATAATGGTAAAGAATTCCTTT
This sequence comes from Perognathus longimembris pacificus, assembly GCF_023159225.1. Lineage (NCBI taxonomy): Eukaryota > Metazoa > Chordata > Mammalia > Rodentia > Heteromyidae > Perognathus > Perognathus longimembris. The sequence goes on from NC_063188.1 coordinate 97,287,058, forward strand.
ATAATACTATGAAAATTGAGTCTAGATACACAGAATGAGGTAAGAGGGCAATTAGAAAATATATCAAAAACTATGCCAGACTCAGGAACTGAGACAGCACCAGGAAATAAGGCTGAAAAAAATCATTAGAACAGTAAGGAAATTAATCAGTTGTTCAAGAATATACAGACCTGTATTCTTTCCCTGTCTTTCAGATGCTAAATGAGATATAATGCCTATAGATGAAAATTATATCTATGAGTGCCTGAGTTTTGGAAACCTGTGACCAATAAAAAAAAACTCAAAAATAACAAGCACCCGTGTCACAAGACCCTTTGATTATAAGGCCAATCCAGACCCCCTGACTCCAGGTTTGAGTGATAATATCAAAACAGTGTACTCCAAAACAAAATGAAAAAAGAAACTAAGGTTTGTTAAATATGATGAGGTGTTTAAAGGAAAAGCAAGTGATCACTTCATTTGAAGTCTTCCAAAAATAAATGAAAATCGGAACTTGTCTAAAGACAAAGTATCAGGAATATCTATTGGGAACAACTGGGTGAATAGCAAGTTTTCAACTGTGGGAATTATTTGGTTCAAGCTAAGGGCAAAGTAAAAAGATCAAGGGCTTTATCAATATCTAATGCCATCATGAAAACAAACCATATTGTAAAACTAAATTCTAGAACATGAGAGAAAGAAAAATGAGCTTAAAAGGAAGGAAGGTCAGCAGGCACAAATGGCTCACACCTGTAGTCCTAGCTACTCAGGATCCTGAGATGTGAGGATCATGATTAGAAGTCAGCCTGGGCAGAAAAGTCCCCATGAAACGCTTATCTCCAATTAACCACTCAAAACCCAGAAGTGGCACTATGGCTCAAGTGGTAGAGCACAAAGAGGCTCAAGGACAATGCCCAGGCCCTGAGTTCAGACCCCACAACCAATTACAAAAAGGAAAAACCTGTAACTTAGTTAAGAAACTCAAGTCAGAAGATGAATGATGTCTGTCCAAAGTCACTGAACAAACCATAGATGGATGGAGTCAGAATCCCCGCACTCAATGTTCTAACTCAGGTCCCATTGCTCTGGGTATTTGCTTATCATACCCACAAATACTGTTATAATTAAAAGATTGTTTTCACTTGAAATCTTCAAGGAAATCTAGATTGTTCTCTTTACTTTGAATCTAAACTCTTAATGATATGATTCCTTCTGTTTTCAAAAGTTCCATCCCCAAACCAACTTTAATAAAGAGGGAAAGATTTGTCTCTAAAGCTAGGGGGAAAGTTTTAATTGAAACCGCTCTCCAGAGTGAGCATAGAGTTGAGGTAATCAAGACCAGCTTTTCTCTCCTGTACAGAAATCTGTAGCAGCACCACCGCCTACCTGCTCCAGTGTGGCTTGCTCAAGTTCTAACTGTTCATTTGGATAAAAGCACTCATTGTCCATTTCTAGTGTGAATTGTTATCACTGAAGTCATTTTATTGTGTTTTCTCCTATAAGGAGGCGAAAACTTTGAGTTCAGCTTTACTACAAATGTTCCCAGTGGAGTCACCAGAAACTTCAATATGAAGAGTTTGGTGGCAAGGGACCATAGTGCAATGAGCTTTCTTCACAAGCAGCAAAATGCTATACTGGCCAGCTTATGATTAGTGAAGAACATTGTTTTCCATATCAGAAAGCAAAACAAGTTGAAAAAGACTGTATACATGTTATAAATATACACATATCACACAAACACACACACACACACACACACACACACAACACCTCTATGAATTTTATTTAGGGGAGTTTACTAAAGACTTGTTGACTTCCTGTACAAAACCACACTTATCAGAAAGGATAATTACACAAAGAATGTATGAATTAAAGGCTGTCTCCTGGATCATCTCTACTGTACCTTGAGGTTTGTACTTAATAAGTCTCAGACATTCTTAAAAATGTCTCTATATCCTAGAGTTCTATTAACAGACTTTCTGTTCTACCCATTGCTTCCTCTATGGATTTGTGATGCTAGCACCCTTTCTGTTTCCTCTAAATATCTTAATTGAGCACATCCAGGTGTGACTTCACAATAAAGGTCCACGTGCTTTGCAGAGAACAGACAATTCCTGGAGTTTTCACAGGTAAACTGAGATCCAAATGCAATTAACTGGTGATGGAAGGAGATTCATTCTGCCCATTTTGCTCTTCTCTCCCAGTCTCACTTATTTTATACATTTGCTTTGATAGTGGACAAATATATTTTAAATCCAAAAGAAAAGTTCAATCAGAATAACATAAAAATATCATACACATTCACACACACACACACACACACACACACACACACACACTTCATTATCGTATAAGAAAAAAAAATTCTGAAAAATCTGTCTTCTGTTAATTGGCCTTAGTGTTACACTTTTAAAAAGCAAGCTTAGAAGACTTTGAATCCTCACACACAATCAAGGGTGCAATAATGAATATTTCAACAGGCATACATTTTGGAGTTTTAATTAAAATCAGTAGTGCTATTGATATTGTAATGACTTAGAGTAACACCCAGGCAAGTAATCACCTGTCTCCCAAGTGAATGGCAATACACATGCAATTAATTATAAAAGACTTTGCAGCTGGAACCACCTCGGCATAGCCAAGATTTAGAGCAAGTGTTCATGTATTTAACGATACCCAGCAACTCTACTGGCACAGCAACATGAGTAGCTATTTTACTTAAACCAGATGCAGCATCTCTCATTAGACCAGGTGCTGGAAAACTTGCCATAAACTTTGCTCAAAAAGGACCCTCCTGCTTCCTGTGGTCAAAGATGACTTATCTATTGAAGATATTTGCCAACACAGGTGGATAAAGCCATTCAGAAAGATAATCATATTTTCAAAATCATTGTCTCTCACCTTCATCTTCGTGTCTTAGAAGTTAACAGTGGGCTTTATTGGAGGTAAGATAGGTTTATCATTTCTTCTAGGGAGATGTCGCTATTAAAGTCCCATTCTAAAGATCCTTTGGTCCCCAGCCTTCTTTTTTTCCACAAAAAAATGGATTCTTAGAGTAAGTAGATGAGAGAATTTGGAAGGCAGCCAGCCTAGGATAGTGTGCTTTGAAATATACTTAGCTGCCAAAAGTTTCATTCCGAGTCTTGTACATATGAAGAAACCAAACTACAGACACTTAAATATTAAAGATGCAGGGAAGTCACAATTTATTTAATGACTTTTTAAATGATGTTAATGAAATGTAATTGTGCTTCATAAAATAAAGCCAACACTGAGTCTTGCCTAAAATTTCACAGAAAACCTTTTAATGTTTATTTTTCCTCTTGTTATTATTATAAAGGTTATGTACAGAGGTTATATTTACAGAACTCAAGTAATGAGTATATTTCTTGTTGAACCATGTCTCCCTTTCCCTCACTCTCTCCCAGTTTCCCTCCTGTCCACACCCACAAGTTGTATTTTACAACATAGTGTCTAGTGAGTACCACTGCTACATTTGTTCACCCCTTGTCCCTACATTTCTGTGCCCCACTGACCCTCCCAAAGGCAGAAGATAAATGAACACAGAAAACTTTGAGTTCAAATTGGAGGGAGGTAGCTAAGAAAGGATGGAGGAAAGGGAGAAAGACAAAGTGAGAAATGAAGAGAGGAAAAAGTAATTGCTTAGAGTTTCCTGACTGTTTGAAAAATAATAAGACTTTTCCTTGAAAGTTAGAGGAGATTGGTAATAAATTTGCTTCATCAATAACCAGACATGCAAGCACTAGGGATTTAAATTCTTATTATAAGAATTCAACTTTGTAATAATATTGCAATGTCTACCACACTGTAGAGACTGAATACAGCTCCAGAGGCTTGGACTCTTGATGAAATCCCCAAATTCCTTAAGGACCACAGAAATATCCCACACATAAAAAAGACAGGCTTTGAGGCTATTAATGTTACATTGATTTTTCTGACAGGCCTAAGAAAATTTAGCATTGTTATGTTGAAACCAATTTTAGTGATACAACTAAATAGTTACTTGCAAGGATACGGTTATCACTATTTCCCATTTGCATATCATTAGTTAGTCTGGAAAGTGGCAACACCACTATGGACTATACTCTGTGTTACTTATTTAGTAGATATTGCCTCACATAATTCTAGATCAACAATCTTACAAAATAGGCATGTATTTTTATGGATGAGGAAACTGATGTCCAGAGAAGTCTCATAGGCAAAATAAGGCACCAAACTAGCCTAAAAGCTGGAATGAATCTCTATAAATGTTTCTCTTCTGAAGCCTGTTCTTTTTCTTTTATAAGCTAGACCATGAGTAAAGAATATCTATATAACTTGGCTATCTCTTGAAGGCAGCCAAGAATTATGGATTAGATAGTACAGTGGAGACCAGAACAGGTGTGGCTATGCTTGTTAATATGTCGGGGGGTGGTGTAATACTGCAGAAAAGTTGTGTTGTCCATTTGATTCACTGTCACAGTTGGGGTGGTTCTACCTCATTGGTTTTATGGGCTGATTTGATCATCTGCATGTTCATATGAGGTCATTTCCTTTCTATTCATTTTTCACCCCCATGGTTAGGATGCTCTTTTCCTGAATACTACTCCTAATTATTAAATGAAAGTGACACAACATTATCCCATAATCCTAGAGTATATAAACAGGGTCAAGGACACTTTGTGCTCAGTAAATGACCTTTAATTTTTCATCAGTATAAGAGGTATATATTCACTTGAATGAAATAAAGCAAAACATTGTACCTTAACCTACTCATAATAAACGTTAAAGGCAACTTACAACATGGTCTCTTGGATGCATATTCTCCATAAATTAGCATTTGGATAAGGAAGTTAAGCCTCAGATTAGGAAAATGAGTAGTTTAGAGCCTTGGGATGCCTGGCAAGACATCATAGCAAACTTAGCATGACTGCAAAAAAAAAAAATCAAAATTGGCCAAATTGTACTTTTGCCCAATTGTCTTCAAAGATTGAATATCTGGAATGGCGGTTGTTGGCAAAAAGTTACCAACATAATACAGCAGTCTAGTAGCATAAAATGGCACAGATTCCTGGCTTTAAATCCCTGATCATAATAAAATTTTGTTGTTAAGACTGTAGCAGTTCAAAGTCCATTCAGCTCAGCAAGCTCATCATAAAAGCAAATTATTGTGCTCCCTTGTAATTCCTTTACATTGAACTGTGTCAGTCTATTTGACCTATAGAAAGCAGAAGAGATAGTTCTAGAACATAATGTAGGCATCTCCAAAATGAAGTCACATAGCTATAATGAGTAGAGAAAGTGTCAGTTTATACAGAAATATCAGACTCTGCCTGTTGGTGAAAGGTGGGCCTGTTAACCCATAAAACCAGCAAGTGTCATCTCAATTCACAAAATAAACATGTAAGTAAAACAATTTCCACAGCAAAGGAAATAGCCTTAATCTACACTTTCAAGACACATATAACTGCAGAAGATCACCACTGACCATCTTTCTCCAAGAAATACTATCTAGCACAAATAACAACTCTTATTTCATGTTCAGAAGCCAAATTCCTTTTTAAATTACTTGTCAAATTTATTATTATTAGAGTCAATACTTAGAAGTATTACTCTATCAAGATGAATATAAGATGGGTGGGGAATGAGAGACCTACACCAAATATAAGAGTCAGGAGAATATTTTCATCACCAATGATAAACATTGACAATGGTCTGTAATAGAGTTGTGACATTGAAGTTAAACAAAAGGAAGGAATAAGTTAAATTAATATCGTTGCACAAAAGCACTTACCCTTACAATATCTTATATCCAAGAACTTTTCTCTGCCATATATTCAACTATACATACTAATTGGTTTTATTGTGACATTTCCTTCCATGCATATAATATGATCATATCCACCCCCTCTACCAAGAATTTTTAAGTGGTAAAAGCTCCAGAATATGGTATAGTAACGATTAATATTTTTCTTCTATATTTTATTATTTTTAATTGTTATTGTAGAGTGGCTTATGACTGTAATACTACCTACTTAGGAGGCTGAGATCTGAGGATCTTGGTTCAAAGCCAGCACAGAGAGGAAAGTTTGTGAGACACTAATCTCCAATAAACTACTCAGAAGAAACCAGAAGTGGTGTTGTGGCTCAAGTGGTAGAAGACTAGCCTTGATCAAAAGAAGCTCAAGGACAATGGCCAGGCCCTGACTTCAAGTCCAATGACAGACTAAAAAAGAAATTAGTTTCATGGACTTTCCCCTAGACACTACATGGGAAATGAACTGGATATCTTGTGGGTAGAAATGGGAAGGAAAGACTGGACAGGAGGGACAGAAGGAGAGACATGGCTCAGAAAGAATTGTATTTGTTACTGGTTGCCTGATTCATGTCCATATAACCCCTCTGTATATCAACTCTACCAAATTCTTGAAAAATCAAAATATACTTTCAAAAAAGAACTCAGCAATCTAGAATTGTCTACTTATTATTATATGATTAAAGGCCAATTAGAGTAATTAGCATGTTACCCTGAAAGATGAATTGATTTTTACTCTCTTTGAGTCATGTCCTCTGAAATTTATTCTCCTTCTTTAGTGGATTGGCAGGATAAAATGATGATTGGTTCAGATTTATATGCCAGCACATTCTGGCTTTGAAAACCCACATTATATATTGGAAAAGTAAAAGAGAAACTTTTCACAGAAGCTAATACATTGTGCCATCTTTCAGTGAGTTTGTTGTGCTTGTGCTCATTTTAGTCTATTACTTTTGACTTAAGATACCTGTGTAGTATGAGGGGGCTTCATTGTGACATTTCCATACATGGTTGTTGTTTTAAAAAAAAAAAAGTGATCAAAGCTGGGGACTGGAAGCTGGCGGCTCATGCCTGTAATCCTAGCTACTCAGGAGGCTGAGCTGTGAGAATCATGGTTCAAAGCCAGCCTCAGCTGAAAAGGCTGTGAGATTCTTATATCCAATTAACCATCAGAAGCTTGAAATGAAGCTGTGACTCAAGTTGTAGAGCTAGCCTTGAGCACTAAAGTTCAGGTACAGCACCAAGTCCTGAGTTCAAGGGCCAGCACGGGCACACACGAAAGCTCACACACACGTATGTGCGTGCACGCACGCACACACACACGTGATCGGAAAGCCTGGAGTATTATAACTTTAAAAGGAAAAATAGCATTAGATAAAACTAATCTTCTAAGATACAAAGACACTTTTCCTGGAATGTCCTTTGTTTGCTGGATGGCCATGTGCATATTTGGAAATAAAAACTTGGGGTGGGGGCTGGGGATATGGCCTAGTGGCAAGAGTACTTGCCTCGTATACATGAAGCCCTGGGTTCAATTCCCCAGCACCACATATACAGAAAATGGCCAGAAGTGGTGCTGTGGCTCAAGTGGCAGAGTGCTAGCCTTGAGCAAAAAGAAGCCAGGGACAGTGCTCAGGCCCTGAGTCCAAGGCCCAGGACTGGCCAAAAAAAAAAAAAAAAAAACTTGGGGTGGAATCATTCTAATTAATATTCAAGAGGAAAGAATAGGAGCCAGGGACAAATCTCAGCTGAATGGTAAAGAAGACTGGGTACTCTGGAAAAAAAGAAAGAATGAAAAAGAAAGAAATAAAAAAGAAGGAAGGAAGGAAGGAAAGAAGGAAGGAAGGAAGGAAGGAAGGAAGGAAGGAAGGAAGGAAGGAAGGAAGGAAGGAAGGAAGGAAGGAAGGAAGGAAGGGAGCCACTTCTGATGGCAGGCTGAAAAATTCTGACAAAAGAGACAAAGGTATCACTGATTGTTTTCTCAAATGTATTCTTGTGTTGTGCAATGTGACCCAACTTCATGACCCACAAATGATATATGTTCAGTATGACCAGCCTTATTGTGAAAATCAGCAAAGGGACTGAGTTACTACACATCAGGGTTAGCACAAAACCAAACGTCAGACCTCTTGAACAAAAGGACAAAATGTACAAGCGGATTATATTTGAAGGCTCAGCCAGGATTTTGAATTAAGGCCAGCACCCAGCTGCACCATTGATTAAATCATCAAACTAGGCTCTAGAGATTTGAGCCAAAACTATATCCTATCCATAATTGCTTCCATGTTGGGTTGTAACCAGGTACCAGTTTGAAGAGAGGTTTATCCAGGGTTGAGTTGGGATGGTGATGACACTGATAATGTTTTTCCAAACCCAGAATCAAAATAGGAATCACAAGAATTAGAATATTTAATGTACCTATGTGAAAATGGAACCAGGAATTCAAAGGGTTGTGTGGATTTTGGAGAGATGGAGGAGAATGATGGAAGAGGTGAAATGAATCAAAATGCATTGTACTCACAAATTGACATGTTGAATTGTAAACCCTTTTGTACAATTAAGATGATTTCCTTTTTTAAGAGAACTCTCAGTAAAAGAGGTTAAAAAAAGAGGTAAAATTGAAAGCTGATATGAGCTGAAGTAGGGAGTGAAATGATATACCATTAATAATTCAATCAAGTATATCAAAGCTCTTCTAGAAATTTGCATTTCTAGTGACCAGGAAGCTCATAATGTTACAACAATGTAGCTTTTATTACATAAACATGATCATGGCCTACCTTCTGAAGTCTCAGAACCATCTGACCGATCATAGTCAGATATCTCCAAGGGCCACTTGTACCTAATCATTACATTTCTCCCCTACAAATACACTCTGTTCTGTTTCCACTTATCAATACATTTTATAGCTCTCAAATTCTCCCCCTGCCTGTAAAACTTTACTAGACCTCTTTTGTGCTTTTATATTGCTTCTTACTTACTTGAATCTAGTTTATGTCTGAACACTTCAAGAAATAAATACAAGATATAAACATGGAAGATATTATGTGACATGAAAAAAGAAAAGTTTGTGTAATCATCAAGTAAAGTAAGGATTTAAAACAGGCTACGCCTCAAGGTAAAATACATTTGGACTTTATTTCCTTCAAATTTAAACTTGATATTCTTAGGAAATGCAGGCTGAAGTGTTGAGTAATGAATTTTTATTACAAACACATTGTAAGTGATCCCATTTAAAAGATGGATAGAGATCTGAGACTGGAACCCAAAGGGAGTAGTGCTTGCCTGGCATGTACAAAGCCCCAAGTTCAATCTCTAGCACCAAAAAAAAAAGATAGGTAGCCAGTCAGATAAAAATAATATGGGAAAATGATAAATACTGACTCAATATATTGGGTATAGAGATGTTTCTTTTACTAGTTGTTCCACTTCTTTATATATTTGATTTTTTAAAAAATTTTATTGTCAAACTGATGTACAGAGGGGTTATAGTTTCATACATTAGGCACTGGATACATTTCTTGTACTGTTTGTGTTTGAAAGTGCTGGTAATGTTTTGAAGGGAAATAAAGATGGAATAAATTAAAACCTCTATTCCCACATTCCATTTCATGTATCACACACACACACACACACACACACACACACACACACACACACACACACACACTATATTTCACTTATTTGTTGATCCTCCCAAGACATACATCTCTCCTATGGAATTCTCCATTTGGACAAATGTTATCGCAATTTCATACAACTGAGATTTGACATGCTGGAGTGATCATTGGCCCTTTTGTCCCCCTGGCTTCATATTCACTAGCTGTAAGCCCACTGAGTCTTCCTTTAAAAGTGTCAACATTTCTAGTGACAATACCTTCAGTCTATTTCAGTACCCTGCTTCTTAATTTGATTTCTGTGTTGTGATAACATCAATCTTATTATAGCACTTTCAGTAGTTTCTTATCATTCTCTCAAATGTTGTCCCATATTATTTCCCTAAACAATCCTTGGAGTCCAGACAAATGAAGAATTCCATTGTTCATTGCACTCCTATCTTCATGCTTTTGCTCACAGAACTTTCCTGCCTGAAATAATTTTGTTTTCCCCTTTTAATTATCCAAGCCATAGCAATGGATACATAGTGTATACATCCTTTACAGCAGAATTTCTGACTTAGTCCTGTAAAAATCATAATTCAAGATATTTTTCTAGGTTAATTTGATGGCACTTATACATAATTATTTTCTGCGTGCTGTTTTAGTGACTCCTGACTGATAGAAGAGCCAGTTTGGCTTTGGGAAATATTTTATCTCTGTAGATTTACATGCAGACACTGGATTGTCAGGAAAAGATATCAATTACATTGTTTCCTTTGTACCCCTGGGCTTGAGAAACCTTCTTTGCTTCACACAGAATCTCATTCTTCCTGCTTGACATTATTTGCCTTTTCTGCTTGCTTCAGGTAGATTCTTTTTCACCTTCCATGCCCTACATCTCCCAGGGTTCTAATTTGCAAACTGCATCAAATAGATGGGAAAGTAAACATTAAATTCAGGATGCCATGCTAGCCTCTCACATTAACAAACAGAAAGATTATTCTAATTACAGATTTATCACTCCACCTAGATTAAGAGATCACAGTGAAACTAAACATGTGCTTGCTAACATCCAAACTGCCTATTACAAAAGAATATGTATGCTACAAAGAATGAATAAATTTCAGGCCATAAGAAAACTGACTTGGAGAAAATTAATGATGAATAATTCAGAGAAATATAGTCAAATCGTTCCTAAATAATTTAAGTTATATCTGAATTACAATACTTTCCAGAAACTTTTAGGGTCTCTCAAAAAAGTAACTCATAAAAGGCTGAAATCTATATCTCAATAGTATATTGTAATAAAATGTTTGAGTTTACTTTGCTTGAAATTTAGATAGACAAAGAAATGGAAAAGCAATTCATATAAGTCGTGGAAAATTTAAAGAAAATTCAAGCTACGGTTTACATTGGCAGTCAATGGCATCAGTGCTAGTTGTATTATGCTTTCTATCCAAAGTCTGACCATTTTTATCATTAGAACCCAGCTATTTCTACAATGAGTATACTTGTAGCTACTTGAAAAAGAAGATTCATACGTGGCTTTGTGTAAAATATAATCCATTGAAGAGAAACTAGTTTCTACTAACAGAGCCACTTAAATTCCCGAATTCCATCCCAACCTTTTCAAAATATTTACACACACCACCAGTCCTCCCAGTTTCTTTCTTAGTGATTTTAATCTATGTCAGTGTTTTAAAGTAGGTGATCTTGAAAAAGAACAAATCTGGTCACCAGTGAATTCTGCCTGTAACCCTAGCTACTAGGGAGGCTGAGACCTGAGGATAAATGCCAGCTGGGTAGAAAAGTTGTCTAGGCTCAATCTCCAAAATAACCAGGAAAAAGCAGTGTTGGAAGCATGGCTAAAATGGTAGAGTAGTAGAATGAGCGAGCAGGCCAAGTGAGCAGGAAGCCCTAAGTTCAAATCCCAGTACTGCCAAAACTGAAAAAAAGAACAAGCAGACTAAAGACTTATATAGAGGCACCTTATGTAAGAGACAGGATTGGACCCAAAATCCAAGAATTTAGCACTACTTGCCTTTAATCTGAATTATTTCTGGAGCACAGTTAAGAAAGGGTAGAAAGCAAATTATCTCTTCAGCCTTTCAAAGCACATATCTCTGACCTGACAATGCATGGACACACATATGATCCTTTAGAGTCAGAAGGGGTCTTGTGGCATGTTAAACTATCTAAGAAAAATCTTTCATTTACAAATGAATAGTCCATATAACAATAATTCTCTTTTTCTTTGCATTACTGTAAAGTTCTTTATATTTATCTAAGTTACATTTATTGTGGTGTGTCATCATATAATTTAAGGGGTCAAATGGATCTACAAGGGCTGGGGATATGGCCTAGTGGCAAGAGTGCCTGCCTCGGATTCACGAGGCCCTGGGTTCGATTCCCCAGCACCACATATACAGAAAACGGCCAGAAGCGGCGCTGTGGCTCAAGTGGCAGAGTGCTAGCCTTGAGCGGGAAGAAGCCAGGGACAGTGCTCAGGCCCTGAGTCCAAGGCCCAGGACTGGCCAAAAAAAAAAAAAAAAAGGATCTACAAGCCACGCTACATAAAATGAATAATTCACTTCTCCCACTACATTACACAGGGCATAGAGACAAGCATATCCAACAGTTATAGTGAAGTTTTTTATATATATATTATCTCCACCCTAATAATATGATCATTTTGCTACTTCTAGAGATTTTTCATTTTAGGTACTATTTATGGATCAATTATGAAAACTAAGGATATGGATCACTTTTTCTCTACTTCCTTCAAGATGCAATAATACTCCATGGCATAATTTTGGTTATATGATAGTCAGTAGTTACATTACAGTTTTAAATCACCACAAAAATCATTTACAACAAAATTAGAGATGTTATTTTACTTCTATGCCTTACTTTATTTGCAAAATTAAGAAAATAACAAACCTTCCTTTAATGTACTGTTATGAGACAAAGAAGTACATACAAATTTGTTCACCTGCATATGGTTCGTGCTCCCTAAAAGTTGTTTTTTGTTATTAGTGATCTTACTAAATCTGAGGAAAAAAAGTAAAACATTTTCCAATAAACACTTACAAAATTATTTTCTTTTATCTCTTAAAATCTGCTGATAAATCCAGCCACTGGTGGCTCATGCCTGTAATCCCAGCTACTCAAGAGGCTGAGATTGGAGAATCATAGTTCAAAGCCAGTCTGGGCAGGGAAGTCTGTGAGACTCTTATTTCCAATGAATCAGAGGAAATGAAGGAAGTGACGCTGTAGCAGCTAAAGTGGTAGAGTGCTAGCCTTGAACAAAAAGGAGCTCAAGGACAGTGCCCAGGCCTAGAGTTCAAGGCCCAGAACAGGCAAAAAAATGATACATATTCAATATATTTGGAATGAACCCCATTTCTCAATCCTATTTACTTGCTCTTAATTTTTCTTGTTTCTTATCTTCCCACAGCCATTTTCAGTTTTCTTCTACTAAGAAATTCAATAATTAATCCATTTTGACACTCACTGGTTTTTGTCTATTCATTTTCTGTTCCCCCTTGCTACATCCTCTCCATTAACTAGTACCACACTTCATTATTTAGGCCTCCCTTCCTAACTTTCCAAGTCTATATTTGAACATTACCATTAATTGTTCAGCCCCCATTCTTCCTTACTGTTAGCTTTGCACTGGTGTCACTGAATTTACCTCTTTTGCAAGCTCATCATTAAGGGACATGTTTTCTTTTGTTATGAGCAGGAGCCAGTAATTAGAAAACATTCAATATATGTTCTTGGGAGGAAATTATAAATTATATGCCAATAAATCAAGAAGACCCTTACATTTTTTTTTCCAGTTTATAAGGGGAATCCCAGATAGAAGATTTCTTCTCTAGAATCCCTTTCCCTGGTTCATGGATCCACCTGTCCATGTTTTGTGATTATATCATCACTCCAATCTGGCCACTGCTGCAAAGGCATAAACTGGCATCAAAATCAGTCATGAACTTCCTGGCTCATGCAGGACTTTTGTTTGTTTTTTGTTGTTGTTGTTTGTTACTTTGTTTCTGTTTTTTTGTGGTCTTGGGGCTTTACCTAGGCTTGGACACTGTCCCTGAGCTCTTCAGCTCAAGGCTAGCACTTTGCCACTTGAGCCACAGCACAACTTCTGGTTTTCTGGTAGGTAATTAGAGATAAGAATCTCATGGATTTCCCTGCCCAGGCTAGATTTGAACCTCGATCCTCAGATCTCAGCCTCCTGAGTAGCTAGGATTACAGGTGTGAGCCACCAGCGCCCAGACAAAATTTTTATTACATGAACTTGTACACCTTTCTCTCCTGGAGAAAATCACTACATGCATACTGAGTTTTATCTTCAGTTCTTTAATGATATTTATAAGCACTTATATGTGTATATGTGCACAGATGTATGTAATAATTAAATTATATGTCTTATTTTGGAGGGGGCTAATCCTAGGACTTGAAATAGTAGCTTAGTTGCTGTCCTTGAGTTTTGCTCAGGGCTAGTGCTCTTACCACTTGAGCCACAGCTCCACTTCTAGCATTTTGGTGGTTTATTGGAGATAAGAGTCTCCTGGACTTTCCTGCCTGTGCTGGCTTTGATCCATAATCCTCAGATTTCAACCTCCTGAGTAGCTACAATATGTGTGTGTGTGTGTGTGTGTGTGTGTGTGTATTGATACATAAAAAAGTTCATCCTTAAAAGTGGGTTGTTTTCTAGCTAATATATATCTGAAATAGGCTGTTGGCCTTGATCTTCCCTGTTGAACTAGTTTGGAATCCCTCCATCATTACATTTGGTTTACCATTTTATTTGTGGGTGTCCTTATAGGTTTTTCCCCCCAATTGTCTGTTTCAACTTTGTTTCAGCAGCTTCTAAATTGGATGCCACTGAAAATAACTTTCATCAAAAACTTCAAGACCTCTTTTTCACAGGTCAGAAGTTGAAACCTACTTAGATCAGAGTGACTTGCTAGAGTGACAGGTTGGAGACTCATTGGTTCTGCCCTAGGCAGACCTTATTTTTTTCTTTTTGAACTAGAAGGCACCAGGGTTACTATAAATTCTCCTGAACTGAGGAAAACAACAGTCAGTGAGAATTTTTATTTTTTTCTCAGTTTTATTTTACCCAAATCTATAAGGCATGGAGGAAGGGATATATAATTTGAGAATTTGGGTGCTTTCATTGTTTCCTTTGCTGCATATTTTGAGGATTAACTGAAATCACTCATATGAAATTATTTTGTCATTTTAAAAATGCTATATAGGGTATTTCTTCATGTGTTTAGTGATCATTTATACTTCTTTCAAAATTGATTTATTCATTTTCCCACTTATTTATTGTACATTCTGTTTATTAATCCTTTGTCCATTTATAGGTGGCAATAGATTTTTTTCACATTTCTGTAGGCTATCTTTTTAGTCTAGTGACTATTTCTTTTGTTGTATAGAACATGCATGATCATTAAAACATACTAATCAAAATGACTGGGAATTCATCTCACTCCAGCCAAAATGTGAATTATCAAAACATAAACAACAACAAATGTTGTTGAGGATGTGGGGGAAGGGGGAAGGAATGTTTGTACCCTGTCAGTATGAATGTGTAGCAGTGAGACAACTTTAGAGATCAGTATGGTGGTTCCCTTAATAATGAAAACTAGAAGTACCATACATTTAATAATACTATTCTTGGGCATATATATGAAGGAATGTAGGTGAGAAAGTAGAAGCATCTGCTTAAGTTCATTGCAACACTATTCATAATAGCCAAGCCACAGGAATAACCAAGATATCCTATTCCTTATGAATGGATTATGAAACACAATGGTTATTATTTGGTCATAAAGAAGAATGTTAGTATGTTATTGAAAAGAAATGGATAGAGGCTGAAATCATCATGCTAAGTATATTTAGCCAGGTTCAGAAGGACAAAGGTCACATATTTTCTCTCATATTTGGATGCTAGACCTAAAAGGTAGAAAACACATGTAGGATCACACATACACACACACACACACACACACACACACACACACACACATTTGGAGGACTGCTTTAGGGGCTTAGAGAAAAGCAAAAAATATTAAAGAGTAAACAATACTAAAATACATTTCATTTGTGAATGAAGATATCAAAGCAATCTCACTGAAAGTGTTGAATAAATAAGGCATAGTGGAAATGGGGAAAGTGAGAGTACACTAGGGAGTCATGTTTTATTACAGTTCAATTCCTTGGCAGAAAAAGCCAGAAGTGGCACTGTGGCTCAAGAGGTAGTGCTAGCGTTGAGCAAAAAGAAGCCAGGGGCAGTGCTCAGGCCCTGAGTTCAAACCCTAGGACTGGCATAAAATTGTCCAAATTTATTTCATTTGCAGAAAAGTAAAATAAAAGATTGGGATGTGGTGGGGTAGTTGGTTCTGGTATGTCATGTAGACTAGTCTGGAACTCATAATCTTCCTGCTTCATTCTCATGAGTACTGGGATTACAGGCATGCACCACCACTCCTAGCAAAATATTATTATTATATAAATTAAAAGCTTCAAGAGTCAAGGCAAGCTCTTCTTTTAACTGAGTGTTAAAACAAATGTAAATGGGCCTTCTTAGTTATTTAAAGTCCACTATCATTGTATAGTTCATAAATGAAACTTGTTATTTGTTTACATATTGCAAACAGTATTATGTGAAGAACTAAATATAGTATTTGACATAATATGTGAAGTTAATGAATCAAAAAGAAAGAATACTATGCCAGGCACAATGGTGTGTGCTTGTTATCCAAGCACTCCGGAGGCTGAAGTAAGAGGATTGTAAGTTCAAGATCACAATATAGCCAGCTGAAAAAATAAACTGAAAGAACTTCAGTTTAAAAAATATACAGGAATTGTCTTATTGTAGGCCACAGCTCAAAGACAGTTTGGGGCATAAAGTTTTGAGACACAGCTATGCTCATTTGTTTACATATTGTCTAATGCTGCTATTGTACTTCAACAGCATAATCAAGTATTTACAGAAAGTTTATGGTCTATTTCTCAGTTCTAGACTTACCACAGTGGACCCAGACTCCAAGGCTGCCTCTGCTTTCTGAGATCCAGGTCCTGGGCTGATCCCCATGTAATAAGGCTCTCAGCCTGGCCCACTGCTAGGACTCAGGCTCCATCATTCAAGGGTTCAGGCCTGGTCTAAGAGAGTAGGGTCCAGGTCCATTCCAGCAGAGACTTCAGTACCAAGCTTTGTGATCCAGACTCCAAACGTGCCTCCATAAATCGGCAGAAGGTTTACCTGCTGACCCAGTAATAGACCAGCCAGCCTGTGGACTTTAATAAAAAAAAAAAAAAAGGCTACCTCCTGTGCCAGAAGGCCCATGCAAGATCCAGATAGGCTGGTTAATGAGATATTTTCACAAAGTCAGTCTATGAAGACAAAAAGACATACTTCTTCACATGCACAGATATCAATGCAAGGGCAAAATGAATCATGAATAACCAGGGAATCAAAACTTACATAACTAAAATAATTGAATAAAGTGCCTGTAACTGACTGTAAAGAAATACTGATCCGATTTTCCTGATAAAGAATTCAAAATTATTGTCTTCTTAAAATGTCAGTGAACCATAAGAAGGCACAGAAGGACAACTAAATAAAAGTCATGAAAATAATACATTAGTATTATTAACAAAATTCGTATTTCAACTAAAAGAAGCCATAAGAAAATAACAAACTGAAATTCTATAACTAAAAAAAAGACAATGACTAAACTAAGAAAAAAATATAGAGAGCTTCATCAGCAACATTTGGTCAAGTAGTAGAATCAGTGAACTTGAATGTAGATCATTTGAAATACCCAGACAGAAGAACAAAAAGGGTAACTAACGAGAAAGCATAAGTAAATTCACAGAAGTTATAAATGAATCTTAGAGAACATGGTCGAGTGAAGTAATATATGTATTAAGATAGTCCCATAATGAGATGTGTAGAGGAAGAGAAAAGAAAAGAATGCTTATTTAAAGAAATAATGTCAGTGAAAATGTTAAAAGGGTGACACCCATCGAGATGCATTGCACATATAAACTGTTTTGTAAAATGGCAAAAAAAAACCTCAATAAATATCCTACAAAATTAAGAAAATGGAGGGAAGGGGTGAGCTGGGGGATGAGATTGTGGAAAGGGGTAACATTGATCAAGCTACATTGTAATCATACATTGCTTTCTTGAGTGGCAAGTTCTTTGTACAATTGCATAAAGACAATAAAATACCTATTTAAAGATAAAAAAGAAATAATGTGAGGCTGAGTGCTGGTGGCTCATGTCTGTAACACTAGCTACTCAGGAGGCTGAGATCTGAGGATCATGGTTTGAAGCCAGCCCAGGCAGAAAAATCCCCATTAGACTCTTATCTCCAATTAACCACTCAAAAAAAAAAAAACAGAAGTAGCTCAAGTGGTAAAGTGCTAGCCTTGAGCACAAAGAGGCTCAGAGTCAATACCCAGGCTCTGAGTTCAAGCTCCATGACTGACGAAAGAAAGAAAGAAAGAAAGAAAGAAAGAAAGAAAGAAAGAAAGAAAGAAAGAAAGAAAGAAAGAAAGAAAGAAAGAAAGAAAGAAAGAAAGAAAGAAGGAAGGAAGGAAGGAAGGAAGGAAGGAAGGAAGGAAGGAAGGAAGGAAGGAATGAAGGAAGGCAGGCAGGCAGGCAGGCTGGGGATATGGCCTAGTGGCAAGAGTGCTTGCCTCATATACATGAAGCCCTGGGTTCAATTCCCCAGCACCACATATACAGAAAATGGCCAGAAGTGGCGCTGTGGCTCAAGTGGCAGAGTGCTAGCCTTGAGCAAAAAAAAAAAAAAAAAAGCCAGGGACAGTGCTCAGTCCCTGAGTCCAAGCCGCAGGACTGGCCAAAAAAAAAAAAAAAGAAGAGAGAGAGAGAGAGAGAGAGAGAGAGAGAGAGAGAGAGAGAGAGAGAGAGAGAGAGAGAGAGAGAGAGAGAGAGAGAGAGAGAGATCCCCCCAAAATCTAAAGAAGAAAATTGACATCTAGATACATGAAAAGAAAAACTGAAATAAACAAGCAACAATTGTCATGTGAGAATTCTGTATCTGGCAAAGTTTTGCCAGATAATGAAGAAAACAGAAAGAAAGATCAATATGTTTAGGAGTTGGTTTTCTGGAAAGATAAACAAATTGACAAGCTTTTAGCCCAGGTTTCTTTCAAAACTGAAGTAGTAATTAAGTAATTTCTGGATAAACATAAACTGAGTGAATCGACTATTGACAGACCTACACAAAATTCTTGCTAGTGTTCTTCAAAGTGAACATAAATGCTACCTCTGACTTCACCCAGAACTGCAATAGGCAAATCATGTGTATGCTCATAGCTTTCTTCCCAAAATATCCAAGTTCTATTTATACGTCTGGGGGCTTCTCCCGTGTTGGATCTAGGGATGCCTGGAAGCACCAGGAATACATTGTCCAACCAAGGAGGAATTGAAGTTAATGAATAAACACTTCATTGGTTCCAGAACTGAGCAGAACAATTTCAATGAGTAATATTTCTTTCTTACTCAATCTGGTCAGTAGCAGGCAGCTACCTAGAGTTGTTGCCCCCTAGTGGTTACTCTGCATCATAGCCCCCACATGACATGATTTCAAGTGCCTCCACAGCCAAGAGTGCTGAGGTAGAAAAGTCCGGCATTCACAAGTAGCACCTACGTGCTTCCATGATGTGTTGCATATCACTGTTGGTTAGATTTTATTAGCCAGTGAATGTTTTCTAGCCTTGTGGCCATGCCTGACTTCAAAGGAGCGAGGATGTAAAATCTTCCTCTGTTCCCCATAGGAGAAAGGAAGTAGCTATAGGCGAACATGAGCAGTCATCCAAATGTATAATGTGCTTCCCTTTGCAACTTGTATTTTTCTCAATGCATTCTTGAGATTTGTCTGTGCCAATGTCTTTAGGTTTAACTGATTCATTCTCATGGTTGTCCAGTCTTATATTGTATAATTATTTTACTTGTGTAATTTTCCTACTGAAACTATCTTAAGATTCCCCCCCCCACACTTATTGGTTATGGCTACCATATTGGTGTGACTGCTTTAGCTATGTAGTTTAAATTTTCTCTAAGCTCATTTAAATACAATCTTATTAGATGGTCCATACTGAGGCCTAGGGAGGGGGCCGAGAGGATGCCTGAACCACTTGGTGCACAGTCTAGCATATAAAACCCAGAACTGTCTGGAAATCAAAGCCAACAGCACAAATACTGTTTATTCGTGATTTTTTTCCTCTATGGAAATAATGTGATATTATTTTCAAAGTGCTTCACTTTCTTCATTGAACAAAACAGAATAAAAAGTCAAGGCTGTTGACAATGCATCATTCAGTTAACAAATGCCCTAAATCAGATATTCTGGTAATTTTCCGCATCCTATTCAAACTCCACTGAAAATCAGAAGAGCAATTGCAAGTTAATATTACTAATGGAAGACACACTTTGAAGGCTTCTGCAAATGTCAAGATGAGTGAAGCATGTGACAAGATGAATCAACGGCAATGTTCTCCACTTTAGAGTGGAAAAAAAATCCAATGAAAATGCCGGAAGATGGTCTCCGAGAACATTTTGTCCTACAAGAAAAATTGATGTGATGGAAAAAAAGGGTAAAAAAATCCTCTCTCTAAAAGTCGAGGACAGGGACAAAATAATGATGAAAATTCAATTGAGTGAGACTAACTTTATAACAACTACTGAACAGGAAGGTCAGCAAGAAAATAGCTTACAGATAGTTCAAGCTAATGTTAGAACTGTGGGATCTGTCATACTGCTTTCCATTCAGCACTGGATTGCTAAATCGGTTCTTCTATTTGTCTAAGCTGCCATTTCTTGTGGCTTTGTAAACATCATGGCTACAGACTAGAGATATACCAGTGGTAGAGCACTTGCCCAATCTTCTATGGACTAAATGTTTAAATTCTTCTCCCATTCCTATGCTGAATCCTTCTCCCCAATATGATAATATTTAGAGGTAGGATCTTTTGAACATAATTAGGGTTGGGTTAGGTCGTAAGAGTAGGGTCCACTTGATGAGAATCATGCCCTTAAATAAAATCGAATGAAATACAAAACACTTCTTGATGTAAGGATAGCAGAAAAACAATCATGCGCAAAGCAGGGTAAGATCCCTCACCAACCACTGACTCTGTGGACACCTTGATCTTGGACTTTTCCTTTTTTTTTAGAACTGTGAGAAATAAAAGTGCACTGTTTGAGCCATCTAGCCTACAATATTCTAACAGATTGAACCAAGACACCATCAGAATATTCTAAAATACTTTAACCATTTGTTTTTCTCAGTCTCTATTCATCCATGATGACTACCATTTGAAGTCATGTGAACTGTTCTCCAAAGGTATTCTGAAATAAGGAAAAGGATAATGTGGCTAAATCTGGGTTTATAGTTGCCTAAGGCACTGACACCCCTCACTAAAGTCAAGTCAGGCTAATGATGTGTTCCTACTACTTTCTATGAGCAATGTGTTAGTGGTCACCTTTAAAAATAATAAAAACACAGGCAGATAAAAGAATAAACACAGAGACATGTTGAAGCATTGCTGATAGACCCTTCTCTAACATTTGTGGGAGTGAGGGTAAAGTGCACACAGAGGCCCACATATCATTCATCTTTCTAAAAAGGAGGTTTAAGTTTGGATTTAGAATCCTTTAGGTTCCTTGAGGTACTAATTAAGAACATTCGCACATAGGAAAAGCTTGTTCCCTTCTTGTCTTTCTCCTGACTTGTTCATACTCCATGTTGCCCTTGAGAAAATGGACTTCCAAAAGAGGGTCACAGAGACTTGAATTCTTTGGGCAACCATTTCAGGATCACAAGTAGACAAATCATGCTACAGAAAAGAGAGCTCAGCTTCTCAGGTAGGCACATCCTCTTGGGCCCACGTGTCTTTCTATCCATAACCTGGCACAGCTGGCAGAAGGCCAAAGAGGAGCCCCTCTACATTGTGCAGTTAGTGTGTCAATGGCTGTTACCAAGACTGAAGTATTAATGACTTTTTTCTTCTTTTAAGAAAATTGGCTGTCATAAAAGTAATACACACACAAATTCATCTTCATTACAGCTTCACTCTAGATAATATTCCTAGGCTATATGGTTTGAAAAGTACTAACAGGTGATAAAAGATCTGTGGGAGGGGTGCATAGAAGGATTTTATGAAATTTCCAAGTGTATGATATGAGAAAAAATATTTCCCATTTAAAGGAAAAACAAGAGCGAGAATAATAAGGCTCTTCTTTCTTATTTATTAGCATCTTTTTATTCTTTCTTGTCTCTCACTAATTCATTTCATTCATAATAAAGACTTACAAAGAGCCTCTAAGCAATTGCACTTAGATAATGACCAGAAGAAGACAAAGAAAATGCCACTGAAGGAGTTCCTATCTTCAGTGATTTGGGAATCTTCTTGAGAAAACCAGACACTTAAGTGAAACAGTAATCGAAAAGAACTAGGTTATTTGTGCTCAAGCACTAAAACACAGAGTACATGAGTTCCATAAAGTTAGATAGATCCGGTTTGAAGTGGCTAGGAAAAGGCTCTTCAATTCCAGCAGAGTCTTGTCAGAATTAATAAGATTTCATAGTTCCTGGAGAAAATGTCTTTATTTCTCAAGAACAGTTTCTCAGTGTATGCTTCTTAATTTGACTCCAAGTCATTTCTATTAAAATAAAAACAAATCAGACAATTGAACAAAATAAAGATATAATTGAGTGTGGGAAACTCAGGTTCTACTTCCAACTGTGCTCATCTTCCTCAAATAACACTCATGGTCCTACACAGAGTAATAAAATAGACACACACACACTCACACTCACACACACATTCACTATCATCTACAGGTTTATATTTTTAAGTGAAGAATATTCACCACCAAAAAAAGAATGAAATCTTGTTATTTGCAGCAACATGGATGGAACTGGAGATTGTTATGTTAAGTGAAATGAACCAAGCACAGGAAGACAAATATCACATGTTCCAAATAAACTAAAAGCTGTGATTTAACAGAAGATGAGAGCAGGTTAGAGGTCATAAAGGAAGGATAGTGGAATGGGGGGATAAAGGGAGGCTTGATAAGAGGTATCAAAATAATTCCATAGAATGGATAAAATATGATGTTCTACAGCACCGTAGAGTAACTTTGGTCCATAGTAATTTATTGTATGTTTCATAGAGAACCAGGAGAAAAGAGTTTACATATTCTCAGCACAAAGAAATAATAGGAGAGGGGAAGACTGAAATGATAAATGTTTGAGATGGATCTGCTAATTACTCTGATCATCTCACATGGTTTACATGTATGGGATTATCATATTGCCCCCCCCCCTTAGAAAGTTTACAATCATTATATCACAAATAAAACATAAATTAGTAATATACATATAGGCATGTATTTGAAATTGCAATCGCAATAGAAGAAATGCTAACATGAGCTACAAGTTAAATGTTGTTTGCTGCAGAACATGAAAGGTGAACGTAAGTCTAGAAACTCACTAATACAAGGCTCTGTATTAAATATGAAATTTCAATATGTCTTTGAGAATGAGAAGAACTAAAAATAGTACAGGTAGAATTTACTCAGGTACCAGTTCTCATGGAAGGAACATGATACTCTTAAGTGCTAAAATTTAAAATTAATTGATTCAGGATTTGAATTAAGAACCAGTGGATTCATCAAGAAAAGTCTATCCAGAAAATTATACAAGTTATATCTTAAGACATAGAGTAAAATGAATACTGTGAGTGATATGCAAAAGAGAGCCAGTAGCCAAGAAGCACTTACATTAGATGCACTGGGGCCGCGTGTTAGGGAACACTCACATAGAAAGGATCAGTAACAGATGTGCAGATACCCCATTACTAATTCAGCCTCAGGCAGCCTGCAGAGATCTAACAGAGCTGGATGTCAGATTCTGGGACTGAGCAAAGAAGCATCAGCCTCTGCCTCAATGTAATTAAAGTCCAGAGTATAATTGCAATATGACTTGCCAAAGACTTGGCGCTAACTCTATCATGTCAGCTCAGCATTAATGATTGGGAGACACACCATGAGCTTTTCTTCCTTAATCAGAGAGCTGGGATCTATGCCTTGTGGTTGCAAGTAAATGAAATAGCAAGCTAGCAACAGGATTCACTTCATTCGTTTGCATGTTGGTGAAAACAACTATCATTCTTTTTGCTTGTTTAGGAGGTTTGGAAGAAATCTAAACTTTGCAGCTGACCTGAAGAGTGATTGTGACATTTCTATAGGACTCTGCAGACCATCTCCTTTCTAGGGGCCAACTTTCAGAGCATAAACCTTAAATTAATTAGGCTTTTTTATAAGGTAGATTATTTAGGTAAAAATGACCATGGGAACACAATTTGGGATTTGTTTTAAGGAAAACAAATGAAAATACATATGAACAAATCAAGTGGCAACTCTAGTAAATTTAATCAATGACCCCAGTTCTTCATTCCTCCATAACCACACCCTTTGCTGTGAGATTTTGTAGTTCCTTCCAGTAAGCAGTGGAAATTATTTCTCTGTCAATTGATTCTTTGCTTTTCTCTCCGAAGTGATTTGGCTTGAGATTAGGATGTTAGCAGATGTGACACAAGCAGATAACCGGGGGAAAGTACTTGTGAAGTAGGCTTCGTCTCATGAACTTTTGTACTAGCAAGAAATGGAAAGGGACAGCTCCTCCAGTGGTGGAACAAAGAGGCTTAAAAACATGCGCACACATCACAACTCATCAGGCAAGCAGAGTCTGAATGGCCTGCCTTCCAGCCTTAGTTACCGATGTAGAAGGGATCTCGATAGAGATCAACAGAACTACTCAATTGGCCTTAGGAGAGATCAGCTAACCTCCAATATAAACGATAGACTTCAAAGAAATAATGTTTAATTTTTAAAAACTGAATTCTGTGGTGATTTGTTGCACAGTAATAATTAAGTGATGTTCATAACTACCAGAAGGGATATTTCTCATACTGAACATTATAAGGAAGGCTAGAAAATGACATTGGCCAGTAAAGGGAAATTCTATTCTGATGAGACCAATGCATATAAATAAAGGTGATCACCAGGAGTGGTGCTGTGGCTCAAGTGGTAAAGCACTAGCCTTGAGTAAAAAAATGTTCAAGGACCATGGCTAGGCCCTGAGTTCAAGCCTCAGGACTGGCAATAGATAGATGATAGATAGATAGATGACAGATAGGTAGATAGATAGATAGATAGGAATGACCCTAAAGGTAATTAGGACGGACATCTGAAATGCCAAAAATCAGTATTGACTAATTAGAGGAAATAAAACAAGTGTCATTAGACCAGTCTCAAGAACAATCCATGATCAAATAGATTTTTTATCTTATTATTACGTCCAGAACAGTCTTTATTTTTGTTTTGTTTTTTGCCAGTCCTGGGGCCTGAATTCAGGGCCTGAGCACTGTCCCTGGCTTCATTTTTCTCAAGGCTAGCACTCTACCACTTGAGCCACAGTGCCACTCCCGACTTTTTCTATATATGTGTTGCTGAGGGATCAAACCCAGAGCTTCATGTATACGAGGTGAGCACTTTACCCCTTGGCCATATTCCCAACCCCCATTCTTTATTTTTGTCCTTACAAAATATTTTTGATAAGATAACAAGGAGCCAGGTGGCAGTGGTTCATGCTTATAATCCTAGCTACTCAGGAAGCTGAGATCTGAGGATCGCAGTTCAAAGTCAGCCTGCACAGGAAAGTCCATGGGACTCTTATCTCCAATAAACTACTCAGAAAATGCTGGAAGTGGTGCTATGGTAGAGCACTAGCCTTGAGCACAAAGAAGCTTTGGGACAGTGCCTAGGCCCTCAGCTCAAGCCCCAGGACTGGCAAAAAAAATAACAAGGTTCTTAAGTTTGTTTTGCAAAGCAATATTTCTTTATCTTCCATAATGGTGTGTAATTGTGATCACAGTATTTTATATATATATATTTTATTATTATCAAGCTGAATTACAGAGAGGTTACAGTTTCATACATTAGGCATTGGTTACATTTCTTGTACTGTTTGTTACCTCCTCCCTCATTCCCCCCTCCCCCTCCCCTTTCCCTTCCCCCCCATGAGTTGTTCAGTTCATTTACACCAAACAGTTTTGCAAGTATTGCTTTTGTAGTTGTTTGTCTTTTTTTTTTACCCTTTGTCTCTCGATTTTGGTATTTGCTTCCAATTTCCTAGTGTGATCACAGTATTAAGATGATTTATATGCCACAGAGACTGGATTAAAACCAAATATGACCATATTTCCATACAGATACCATTTCAAAAATACTCTTAGCACAATTGTATCAAGCTAATGGCACTTAATATACATTAGTTAGAGAACATTTTCTTAAGATTGAAGAAACAAAATTGAATGAAGTAACTCCACAACAGGGCAAAAATCGGTTTAGCATTTAGGGCACCATCAGCCTCAGGGATTAACTCAACAATATGTAGTTGTAATACAAATGTTTAAAAGTTCTTCCCTTATTTATCAACAAAATTCTCATTTTTTCCTTGGGAAAGTTTTAAGATAATACCGTTAGTACCATGGGCTCAAAAAGATTCAGGAAGTTTCTGGAATCAGATCACAATAAGCCAGATAGTTCTGTAGGTCCAGTGTAAGAAATGAAAACAACAAAAGAAAGAGGAAGAGTTTACACTTTTCCTAAAATGTTTAAAATCCAATTGAATCATTTAGATAGATAAGTATTCAAGGAGTAGAACAGATGAGTGGGTGTGTATGGTTCTAAGTTATGTAGCAGTTAGAAGAATAGAAGGTAATTTTATGCTACAATCATTATGAAAAGCTCCATGAAGAAATTAGGACATATTCTGGGCTTCAAATTAAGGGAAGCTGTTCCTGCCAAGGAGGATGGTTGAAAAAAATGAGAAAAACCTAATGAAAATGAATATAATGAAAGAAAAAGTAATCAAAAATTGTACACTATTAGACTGTACCTCTTTAGGCAATGAACAAATATTAATTTTATTCCAATCAAATGTAGGAAAATTAATGTGACTTTGCCAAGGTTACCTAACTTCACTCTTCACTTTTCCTTTTCTTTTTTAATATTTTTATTGTTGTTATAAAGGTGATGTACAGAGGGGTCACAGTTACATGAGTCAGGTAAAGAGTACATTTCTTATAGGACAATGTCACCCCTTCCCTCTCCCAGTTTTTTTCCTCCCATACCCACCCACAAGTTGTATAGTTCATTTTCAACATAGTGTCTAGTGAGTACAATTGATGCATTTGTTCACCCTTTGTCACTTTTTCCTTTCTATCCCTCATCTCTAACCCTTATTTACTATAACAGCAGGATTATACATATATCCTGCTTTGATAAAAAACAAAATCATAACCAGGAGCACGCAGCCAAACCTTTAATCTTAGCTACTCAGGAGGCCAAGATCTAAGAATCCCAGTTTAAAGCCAGTCCAAGCAGGAAAGTCCATGATCCTCTTATGTCCACTTAACTACAAAAAAACAAAAACAAAAACAAAAAAACAACAACTTGGAAGTAGAGATATGGCTCAAGTAGTAGAGCACTAGCCTTGAACAGAAAAGCTAAGAGACAGTGCCCAAACCCTGAGTGCAAGTTTCCATACTGGTACTAAAAAAAGAAGATATAGAATTACATAACAGGAATTTGAAATGAAGTTTACCCCTACCAATATTAGATAGACTTCACTAGGCATCAAACAATCTCTCATTCAAACAATCTCTCATTCTATTTCCACATTTGACAAATAAGAAGGCAAAAAGTAAAGCTTTATAGTTATTGCTTTGAACTACTAGTGTTTCTTTTCTTACTTTATCATACAACATTTCTGCTTTCCTAGAGTTTTATTATTGTTATCAAACAAGGCCACAATTATGACGCAAATAAGTGGGAGATCATAAAGCAAATTTTCCAACCCCTTCTTGTGGCTGTAGGTTGGAGAAAAAGCAGCCAGTACAGACAATGGAACAAGAGAACAGGAATTTCCTTAACTCTGTTATTGAGCCAGGTCTCTGTGGCTCATACCTGTTACCTGAGCTACTCAGGAAGATGAGATCTGAGGATCATGGATTGAAGCCAGCTCAGGCAGGAAAGTCCATGAAACTATTTCCAATTAACCATCAGAAAACCAGAAGTGACATTGTGGCTCAAAGTGGTAGAACACTTGAGAGAAAAAGTTCAGGGACAGCATCCAGTCCCTGAGTTCAAGCTCCATGACCAAAAAAAAAAAAAAATCTTGTCTTGGATCTTATTAACCAAATCATCTCTTTGTGTGAAAGCTCCACCCCTATGAGAAAACAGGGCTCCACTTTCAATTCTGAAAAGCAAAGCTTGAGCTAATAATGGCTTTGAGGTCCATCATTCTGCCAGAAGTGGCAATACCTTAATTTGTCACTGTCAAACAGGCAAATTTCTTTAAGGGATGTTTACTGTTGTTTTGTTCTATCTCTGGACACAGAAACTGGCTAATATCAACTTGAGGGACATCACACAGAATTCATTACTGTGAGTGGGGTGCTGCACTCACTATTGTAGCAGAGGTTGAAGAGATTCTAGCAGGATTCTGTAAGGGTGCTTGCTAGGACACTAATGCTACAAAACAGTTCTATGCTTTTTGTTCTGATGTTTTAAGGAGAGGATGCTAATAAACACATAGCTGCTTTCCCTGCTATGAATATTGAATTTGAAACACTTTCATAATATATGAAGTGTTTCCTCCTTTTCCTATTACAGTGAGCCAGTCAATGTCTCAGAGCACAAATACAAGTATCCAGAGAGATTTCTCATATAGTTGGGTTAAAGAACCTTTGTATAAAAATCCCACTCCAGGCTTTCTGGCTCTTTCACCTGCATCTACTTCAAGGGATTCTGGATTGATTCAGAAATAGATACAGCAAGAGGCTTTGGGCTCAAAGCTCTCCATGTTGTATATGTTGGGTATCCCCACACACGCATTCAATGCTCTCGCTTCTGTTTCAATCTATTTTTTTCACTGAACACAAGAATAGTTCAAAAATTCTCTGTGGTTTCTTAAAAGGCTATGGAGGAAATAATACTTAACTCTGACACATGATATAAGGACGTGCAGTTACAAGCTGACAGAAGCCAATATTTATGATGTTATTTAGAAATAATGGGACAGTTTGTTATATTTAAAAAAACCTTTCAAAAAATTTTATCATAACTCTCTTCCAAAGGTCTTTGCTACAGGATAAATTCACAGTTGGAAACTGCTTTACAACAAAGATATTTAGTGCATGAATAACAGTAGCAAACTGACCAAACTGTTTAAAACACTGTCTGCAACCACCCAAAGACTGGAGTCTCTGCTCTGAGGCCTTCCCCAGAGAATTACTGTACTTTATGAATAAGAGTCGAACAAATAAGCATGTACCACATATTTAAATTCCATGGGAAAATGTCATCACTACTGTGAAGGTAAACATAAATGAGATTTGAGTAATGTGGGCCCATAGTGTCTTAGGCCGTTCAAGTTTATGATACACCTGCTATTCTTTTTTCTTACTTCTTACTACAAATTTCTTCATTGACAGGGTAATCCATTTCTGTAGCCATGTTTCTATTCACACCGTCTTGTAAGGGTGAACTTTTTGCTTTATTTTTGTTCTAGTCAAATGTTAGGTACTTCCTTCTTGGTTGAATCTTAAAGATTCAGTTGAATCTTTAAATCTGAAATCTTCATTATAAATTCCTTCTCTCCTGGTTTTCTTTTTTTCTTTTTTTTTTTTTTTTTTTTTTTTTTTTTGCCAGTCCTGGGGCTTGGATTCAGGGCCTGAGCACTGTCCCTGGCTTCTTTTTTGCTCAAGGCTAGCACTCTGCCACTTGAGCCACAGCGCCACTTCTGGCCATTTTCTGTATATGTGGTGCTGGGGAATCGAACCCAGGGCCTCATGTATATGAGGCAGGCACTCTTGCCACTAGGCCATATCCCCAGCCCTCTCCTGGTTTTCTTGATAGGATCCTGTTTTATTTGTCCTCGTGTTCCTCAAACTACTCCTTTTCCATCCTCTTTGCCTCCTGTACTTCCTTCTGCCCACAGAGCCAGGTTTCACTCTTCTTCATAGCCAATGGACCAGTGGGGTTATGCTTGGCAGCCCATTACAATCATCTACCCAGATTTTAATTTTTCAGTACCCTACTGCTTACCCAAACCAGTCAAGTCAGAATCTCTGAGGTGGTACAAAGGCATCAGGATTTTTTATCACTTATTAAGATATAATTTACTGACAACTATATCCATACATCTTTGAGAACATTTGGGACATGTATATACCTGTGTAACCCACCACCTTCTTATAATATGGAGACTTTCTATCATCCCAGAAAGTTCCTTCAAGTCCCTTTGCATTAATCTTCACAGTCATCTGCCTCCTGTCATTTTTTTTAATTTCACATGTTTTTAATCACCAGAGAATGATCTGCAGATTCTAAAATATCATCTGAATGGGGTCATATAGCACATATCTTGTGTGTCTGCCTTCTCTCATTTACATGATTTTTGTATGTTGGAACATTATCAGCAATTTTTATATCCTGCTGCTGAATGTTAATCTTTCATACCTGTTCCTTGGTTTTTAAGTACATTCTCCTATTGGTTCACACCTGAGTTGTTTCCACTTTGGAGTTATTAGACTGACAGCAACATTCTTGGACATGTTTTTTTCATGTAAATGTACTTTCATTTTCTTAGGGGTTGAATTGCTGGAGCATAGAGTAAGTCTTTTAATATTGACTATTCTAGTAGGTATGTAATAACCAACAGAATTTAGGAGATGGGCATACTGGGTTTGAATTCTTGGCCTTCTGCTTGCTAAGCAGGTGATCTACTACTTGAGCCACTTCACTAGCCCCATTTGGAATTGGTTATTTTTAGATAGAGTCTCTCCTTATGCCCAGGCTGGCTTAGAGTGTAATCCTCCTATTTGTGCTTCCCCTCATCTCTGGGATGACAGGGCCATACCACCATACCCAGCCACTGCACTCCTGCTGTGGTCTGGGATGACAGGCACATGCTACTGTGCCCAGCCAGTAGTCAAAATGGAATGTTACAAAAACAATTATTTTTGCCTGAGTTGTCTTGATTTCTGCTTCTCAAATACCTAGTACTAGAGGAACAATCCACTTTGTATGACCATCATCAGTATTTTAGAAAGTTCACTAGTTTTGTCCAATGTGTAATCAAAGTCAAGTACCAGTTTTCTACACAAGGACACCCACAGAGCATGTCTAGGTGTAAACTATTACAATTAGAAATGTCTGAACAGAATGGGTTATCTTTTTTTTTTTTGGCCAGTCCTGGGGCTTGGACTCAGGGCCTGAGCACTGTCCCTGGCTTCTTCTTGCTCAAGGCTAGCACTCTACCACTTGAGCCACAGCGCCACTTCTGGCCATTTTCTGTATATATGGTGCTGGGGAATTGAACCCAGGGTCTCCTGTATACGAGGCAGGCACTCTTGCCACTAGGCCATATCCCCAGCCACCAGAATGGGTTATCTTTGAATGAGTATACCTTCCCTCACTCAAAACAGAACAGTAGTTACAAGGTTACAAGTTAGGAGTGGAAAGCAGCAGTGTATTTTAATTTTTAAAGTCCACACAGATCCAAAAGAGATTTCACATTGTTTCACTAAATCTGGGATGAGGCTCAAGATTATTCATTTTTGAGAGGCCCACACACAATGTTAGTACTGATTGTCTAGAAATCACCCTTTGAGGGATGAGAATCTAATCAGTTTCCATATTAGGTAAAACCTTGGATTCAAATTGAGAGTCCTTATGAGTTGTGATTCCATATTCCAGTGACATCCTCATCCTCCAGCCTAATCCTTTCTATAATATCAATGCCACATCGATAAGTAAAATCAGAAAATGAACAAAATTTGGAAATCCATTATTACCAGCAATTGGGAAGGAAACAGAGCAATGGAAACTTTCACTCACTGCTAACAGTTGCATAAATTGTAAAGCACAATCACATTGATACGGGAGCCATTATTATCTCATGAAGTTAAGAGATGTGTCTTGGGCAAAACATAACCACAATTCTTCCTAATCCTGTGAGCATGCTTTCTTTGTAATATGGCCTTGCTGTTTCTACCATCTGCAGGCAGGTCTATGTCTCAACCCTCTTGTTCTAGGTTTTTTGGTTTTGCAGGACCTGGGGCTTGAACTCTGGACCTGGGCAATGTCCCTGAGCTTCTTTTGCTCAAAGCAAACACTCTACTACTTGAGTTTACAGCACCACTGCCAACTTTTTGAGTAGTTTAGTCGAGATAAGAGAGTCTCACGAACTTTCCTGCCAGGGCTGGCTTCTAACTGTAATCCTCAGATGTCAGCCTCCTAAGTAGCTAGAATTACAGACGTGAGCCACCGGCACCCCGGCATAAGTTGTTTTCATGACATGACTTGATTTGACTAGTAGCTTGAAGTAAGTAGATGCAATGTATGAATATTGAGTTTAGGCATCAAGAGATTTTGTGGCTTCTATTTGCCTCTTTGTTGCCATAACTTTGAGAGGTAAAGAAACCAAGTTAATCTTTAAAGAATAGAGAACACATGGAGAGGGGTCTGATCAACAGCCAGCACTGACTTCAAGTACTGGCTGCCAGACACATGAATGAGGCAAGCTTGGAGCATCTCATTGTAGTGGAGCTGCCAGGTAGTGGCAGCCTCACAAATGATCCCAGAAGACACTAGCAAAAGAACTGACCAGCTGAAATTGGCCCAGATTTCTTTTTTATCCCCAGTCCTGGGCCTTGGACTCAGGGCCTGAGCACTGTCCCTGGCTTCTTTTTGCTCAAGGCTAACACTCTACCACTTGAGCCACAGCGCCACTTCTGGCCTTTTCTATATATGTGGTGCTGAGGAATTGAACCCAGGGCTTCATGTATAGGAGGCAAGCACTCTTGCCACTAGGCTGTATTCCCAGCCCCTACCCCAGTTTTCTGATACATGGAATTTATAAGCAAATAAAATGGTGACTGCTCTAAGATACTATGTTTGTGATGTTTTTTGCACAGAAACAGATAACTTATTTATTGACATGACTCAGCCTTCTCATTCCAGAGAAACTCTCAAGAGAAACAAAATGGCCACAAAACACATATACTAACAATTCCATAGAAGCATTATTCATAGTAGTCTCAAACTAGAAAAATTCAAATATTCAACAGAAGTGTGATCAATAAATTGTGTTATATTCATAACATAGAATAGAGTTATATGATTAGCTTTGTTTCCTGACAAATGTTTTATATATGTCCCTGTATGTATGATACATTTCACAACTTTTCAGAATGAAAACAGTCATCTCTACAGTTAGTGAAAAAAAGTGAGCAATTTAATTTTCAGAAGCAACCAGTATTGCAGAAACACAGATGTCCAAATATCACCAATGCCTTGGGAGGGCCCTGTAAATTAACTTTTGCAAAGATAGATGAGGCTGATTTACCAGAAAGGAAAAAGGTTCTGATTTAATCAAATTGGTCGTCTACCTTGACATTGGGCCAAGAAAGGCATCTCCCATGTTTTTGCCCTCTTATACAATTCTTTACTGCATTAATGTACTTGGTAGCAAGAATAAGAATGTTTGGCTCACACAGTAAATGCTCAAAGGCATAGTGGAAGATTCAATCATGTCTGCTCCCTTCCCATGAGAACAGAAAGCAAAAATGAGATGCCACATTCCTTCGCTGCCCCAAGATTATAGAAGGATTAGTTCTCTGAGAACTAATCTAAAAACTCAGCAGATAATAGATTGGAGTATTATCTTCAGAGTAACTGTTAGATTATTGTTTTCAATTCTTCACTCTTCCCTCTCTTTCCTAAGCAAGTTTACAGTTGGGCTTAACTTCTCCTTTGAGAACAGTCTACCTCTTCATTCTATCACTTCTGGGCTTGGCCTTTTAGCTTTATTTAGCTAATAGATGTGAAGGAAATGACAGTGTGGCAGTTCCAAGCCAAGGCTTTAAGGAACATCACTTGTTTCTACTTTCTTTCTGTGTTTCTGACATTTACCACTAGAAGAGTATACCCCAGGAAGCATGGTACCTTCATTCTTGCCCCTGGGAGACAAGAGTAACAGCCTTCACCTGACTAGAATTCTGATATCCTGAAAGGGAAAGGAAGGGAAAAGAAGGGAAGGAAGGGAGGTGAGAGGAAAAGAGAAATTGAAAGGAAAGAAAAAAGAAAAAGAATGAAATACCTATCCTAGATCCACTCAGGAGAGTGTTGTAGGGAGCAGAACTGATGCCATTTTGGTTAGGGAAACATGGTAGGAAATGTTGGGGAGAGATTAGGTCAACTTGCCCCCAAATTCTGCTTCGGTAAATGGCTTGCTTAATTTGTTTGTTGCTTGCTCTACCCCTTGGGTCAAGCCCCTACATCTGTGCTATGCTTTTACCTTTATTAACCCCAATTTGAGGACTGTTTGGGGGCACGGTGGCAGCTCCCAAGTGTGCATTGTGTCCCTGGCCCATCAGCCCGCTTTTCAGGGGCGTTGTTTCAGCTCCCGAGTCTGTGCTGAGTCCATGGCTGAGCATTTTGCTTCCCAATAAACCCATCTTTTTGCTTGAGACTGTCTCTGAGTGGTGGACTCTTAGGGGGGACAGGGAACCCCCCCCATGCCCCTGGACCCCATAACAGAGAGAGGTACTTAAGACCCAAAACATAACTTTTCTAATCTCTGTATGCAGGCATATATGTAGCAGAGTTTTTATGAACATTAAGCTTTCAGATTATACAACCAACTCTTTTCTGTTCTGATACCAATTTTGTTTGTTTTGGTTTGTTGAGTTTTTTTGCCATTCCTGGGCCTTGGACTCAGGGCCTGAGCACTGTCCCTGGCTTCTTTTCTCTCAAGGCTAGCACTCTACCACTTGAGCCACAGCGCCACTTCTGGCTTTTTCTGTGTGTATGGTACGGAGCAATTGAGCCCAGAGCTTTGTGCATACAAGGCAAGCACTCTATTGCTAAGCCATATTCCCAGCCCTGATACCAATTTTGAATAATCTTCTAATTGTTTTGATTTGGAAAATATGGGAGCTGTTGGGATAATTACACAACATGACATAAATAAATAAGGATGTTCAGAGCCTTGAACATAGCAATGTTCAATACAATGCTCTTCGTATGTCCTTGCCAAAGCTCACTGGAGCCCTTTGCCAAATAAAAGCAGTATTTCCCACTACCTACAATAGGAACATTTGTTCTTGATTAAACACATCAGTTCAGATTCTATCCTGCTCCATTTGGTCAAGTTTAAAAACAGCATGTCTTATTGATTCCTTAGACTTCTATCTTCCATTCTTCATTTTTTGGCAGTACTGTTATTTGAATTCATAGTCTTGCATGTGCTAAGCTGGAGCTCTACCAGTTCAGTCAGGCCTGCCAGCTGTAGAACCATATATTTAATGTTTATTTTGCCTTTTAGAAAGACTTTTACAAACAACCATGGCCATTGTTTCTATATTTGTAACCACTTTTTCAAATAAGAATTGCCAAAATGTGCATACATCTGCAATCAAACCAGTAGTTCCTGAGTGCCTGATGAGACACCGCCTTCCTTATTTATGATTCCATTACCCAAGTCTCCATTCCCAAAGAATGTTGGCTTCAACAACCTGCATGTGACTGACATCATTCCTATTGGCATTCAGTTCTCGTCATAATGAATTGTAAAAAAGTTATAAATAGAGTGAAGATTTTGTACAAGTTCCAAAGTATGCGACTCTGTGGGTAACAATTCTGTGATCCTTTGGTACCCAAGTAATGATATATAAACTGATTGACAAAGGCTCCAATTAGAGATTAAAGCCCTAGTTTTGGTTTATGCAATTGGGGATTTTCCTTTA
Organism: Perognathus longimembris pacificus; assembly: GCF_023159225.1. Classification (NCBI taxonomy): domain Eukaryota; kingdom Metazoa; phylum Chordata; class Mammalia; order Rodentia; family Heteromyidae; genus Perognathus; species Perognathus longimembris. The sequence goes on from NC_063188.1 coordinate 97,322,392, forward strand.
CACTATACTTGTTCATTCCTCAGTATTATTCAAATCTAGCAGAGGCCAGATACTTTCATTTTTCATGTGCAAAACCTACAAGCCAGAGGATAAAAATTAATCCATCTCTCAAAACTGCTACGATGTCATAATAAAATCCAGAACACAGATGCTCAGCCATGTTTGACTCTGCAACTCCCTTGTACTCTTATGAAATTTAATTACTTGGGGATATTGGTGAGTAGATCTTAAAGTGAAAGTTTCTGTTATATGTCGCTGATATTGATAAGCTCTAGGAGGACAGAGCAGAAGATCCATTGGACTCATTAACTGGAGGTAGCTCAGCTAAACCAAGGATAAACCATGAGACAGAGGCCAAAGCAGAAAGACTAAGTGGAAAGAAGTGTTTCACTCTTTAAGAAACAGATATTTCAGCTGCTTGTTGTCACTAAATCACCCTAGTCCCAAGAAGCCCTGAGAAGCCATCTAGTCTGCCCTTCGGTTTCCCATGAAGAACTCAGCCAGAGCATCCTGAATAAACTAAGAATCAAAATATATTCTTAAATTAGATGTCTTTAGGGATGACTGTGCACAACAAACAAATCTGCTAATTATTCCAGAATAAAATAATCAAATGATTAGAAAAAGGATTCTTTATTCATTTTCTATATGTAATCTTTTAAATAGTTGTACAAAGGAGTTGCCATTCAACAAAGTAGCTTATGAATACAATACATCATGATAAATGTCAGGATTCTAACTTTTATTAAGTACTCACTCAATACCATGGCAGATAACATCTCTATTTTCTAGAGCAGAAAATAGATTTAAAGAGGTTAAATTTCCCAGAGGCACTTTACTATTAATTTGGCCAAAGACATTCAGACTCATTCTTGTTTAACTTCAAAACACTTGTTCATTATGTATTCAGAATAAAGAATTATTAGTAGATGACCCTCCATTTAGAGGTTGTTTTGTTTTGTTTTCGTTGGTCCTGGGGCTTGAACTCACCCTGGGCTCAGTCCCTGAGCTCCTTTATGCTCAAGGCTAGCACTCTACTACTTGAGCCAAAGCACCACATCAGCTTTTTCTGTGATTAATTGGAGATTAGAGTTTCATGGACTTTCTTGTAGAGGTTGGCTTTGAACCATGATCCTCAGATCTCAACCTTCTGAGTGGCGAGGGTTTCAGGTATGAGCTACTGGCACCTGACTCATTTAGGGCCAGGTCCTATTATCATATACTTATTTATTAAATCATCCTTGGTGATAAATTAATTTGAGGACAGGAAGCATTGTTTTGTGGTCATTGTTAGTACTTATGCTAACACTGACTCCTCTTCCATTTCTTTCCAAATGAAAGCACCAATATTCTATCTATATAAATTTTAAAGAAAAAAATATATATTTATCTCTGGTGATTGTTTCCAGTTTGTTTTTCTTTGAGTCACCTTTGATAAACTGGAAAATTCCAGGTCATTCTCTAAGGGTCCTGGTAATAATTGATACATTTTTTTAACTATTGATTTTCTGAAAGCCTGTGGTATGCCTGAATGGCTTTAGTTGTAATCATAAAAGCCAGACACTATTTTTCATTATTTTGCTATGCAGAACCTTGCTGGCTCTTTCGTTCTTTCTTTTTTTCTGTGAGCATGTTACGACTGACCTCAAGCACAGAAAGTAAGGTGGAAGTTTTGGAACTTTTTCTTTCAGTCTTCCTGGAAACCTTTTACCTTTTGGCAGTGAAAGTGATAGAGTTTATAAAAGTTTGTTAAGGGAAGCAGGCACAATAGGGGAATTACTGCTGTAGACAGATGACAGTGAGGACACAGAGCCCTACTTCTTACAGTTACCTATTCGCTGCATCTGTCTACGTCACCATACAATGTGCTAGCTCCCTGTCTCTGCAGGGGAAAGACAGCCATCAAGTGCCAGCATAGTGCTTTCATTATCTTCATTAGCAACAAATAAGGCATTCCGTATTGTTTTTCATCTTTTAACCTCTGAGTCCTGCTGCCTCTTGACAAATTAAGAAACTGCTAATGCATTTCTCATTAGACTTCTGGAGCATTTGCTGAGAATCATATGTTGAAAATCATTGTGCTCTCTGAGCCAGTATTTCAATAAGCAATATTAAAGACATCAATGGAAAAACAGATAGAGGTCTGGGAAAGAGAACATAGACTCAAGGATAGTGAGGGTGACATATGGAGAAAGGGGACAGAAGTGCTAAGGAGAGAAGAGGACTGGAGAACAAGAATAGAAGAAAGTATAGAGGAAAGAGAAAAGCAATGGAGAGGACAGTGGTTGATTCATTTGATAGATTGTAGATAGGCAAATTGAAATTGGGCTAAAAGGTCAATTACTTCCCCAGAATCACAACTAACTGTACAAAGGGAAATCATTGTAACATGTCCATGGATGGGAAAAAAATGCATCTTGATCTTGATTCCGTCTTCCTTCATATTCCTTCCCCCTCCTTCCTAGACTCTCAGAAAAATTCATTGCTCCATTTTCACACATGTGTGAAAAGCCAGAATCCCATCTTTAATGTATGTTTTGACCTTTGGAAAGTAGAATGCCAGTTATGGGACTCTGAAGGAAGCAGCATATGCCTACAAGCAATCCTTCAACAAAATCCTTTTTACCTAGCCAGAATAAAGAGAGCAACATAGATGGGCTTGTCTTTCCTTCCTTCTGCATCTATTTCTAACATTATCTTTCTGCATAATTTATGTTTTGTTCCATGTTTCCAAACCCCATGATGTCCTTTTCAATATGATTTTGCCCAGCAAAAGCTAAATATGGTAAAAAGAAGGAACAGAAAGTCCACAGCGTAATTTATGAAAAGTCTCTTGAAAATGTATGCAAAAATGTTGGCCAGGTAGAGGAAAGCAAGCAAATAAAACCTTAACAATAGGAAAAAAGGATAGAATTTTCAAAGGGGAAAAACTTGTTACTATAACTGTTTTTCCACATACAAATGATAGCTTTCTTCTCCTTTTCAAAATCTTTGAAGGCTTTTCTAGCCTTTTTGGTACAAACACTGTGACTTTATAGCTCATAAAAAAATAATATCATCATCCTCTTGAAAACTTTATAGGGCTGGGAGGATTTTTATATTCTAGGATGGATTTTCCTAATATGTTCATTTCTTCTGAGATTAGATATAGAAGGACCTGTAACTCTTCAAGAGCTAGACTAAGCCAGAGGAAAGGTGTTAAATGGCAAGAAACTAAGCTGTGTGTATTTTCTTGCCTTGCAAGGGATAGTACCATGTGGCTCATTAGGTGTCCAGCAAGTCTCTGAGAAGAAAGTGAAAATGTAATATACATACAAAGGAGAGAAACTACCTCAAATTAGACAAAATTCCTTTCTGTCTTACATGATGTGTTATATATTATTGCTTAAGTTGTCACTTAGACATTTCACATCAATGACACATGTCTAGTTTCAAACAAGTCTGAGATGAAAATATGAAATCCAGGGGGCCCTGGTAATTCTAAGAATAGGTTCTAATGTACATGCTTGTCAAATATGTGTTTTATTGGTATTATTTTTTATTTGGGTTTTTGGTGTTTGTTTTTTGTTTGTTTGTTTTGTTTTTAATTTTTTGTTTATACTGATCCTGGGGCTTGAACTCAGGGCCTGGGTGCTGTCCTTGACCCTCTTTATGTTCAAGACTAGATCTCTACCACTTGACCACAGCACCACTTCCAGGTTTTTCTGAGTAGTTTATTGGAGATAATAGTCTCACAGACTTTCCTGCCTGGGTTGGCTTTAAACCACAAACCTCAGATCTCAGCCTCCTGACTAGCTAAGCTTAAGGTGTTTATTTTTTTACTCAAAGCTAGCACTCTACCACTTGAGCTACAGCTCCACTTCCTGAATTTCGGGGTAGTTAATTGGAGAGAGACACCTCATAGACTTTCCCACCTGGGCTGGCTTTGAACCATGATCCTCACACCTCAGCCTCCTGAGTAGCTAGGATCACAGGTGTGAGGCACTAGTGCCCAGCGGTATTTTATTTTTATTTGTAACTGACAAAGCTTATTTAAATACCCTCAAATGTGAAGTCATATAATTTTAAGCATTTGCTATAAGAAATGTATTATAGATATATTTCATTTAATTCTGACCACAACACAAAAGGGTGCTATTAACCCAGACATGTACATACTACTTTTCTAAATAGATACTTGCTATGATGGAGGATTTGAGCAAGTGTAACAGAGGCCTAGAAGATGCTTGCCTTTGGTTGGCTAGGGAGTGCAGGATAACTGGGAGTGTTTATTTGAAGGAAAAGAAAAAGGAGTATAGAGTCTATCCAAGGAAGGATAAGCAACTCAATTAATCACAGCAGGAATGAGACCTCTCAGTGGATTCCTGAAAGGAAATTCATTGAAAAATAGAATAAAATGGACAGGGAGATAAAGAATTAAATAATGAAGAGGGTACTAATTTCTGGAACAAAAGACCTAGTTTTGATTTGACCATGCTATTGAATTACTGAGTAAACTAAGGCAAATTATTGAAGCCTTCCCATGCTAATAAATTTGGCTAAGAAACACTCCTTACAGTGAGCATTAATTGTCCAGGTTGGCTTTAGTGGCCTGACTGCATTCTCTGCTCAAAATTATACTTTCTATCTCCTGGGAAATGCCTTTTCTATTTTTAATTGTGTGATTCAACTTTTTATGCTTGGTCCTGTTGGGTACTCATGATTAGCCCAATATTGTTCGGTAATCTGGAACATGGATCATCCAACTTTTTTGGGTTTGAGTCCTGATCTTGTCATTATCTAATTGCAGGACTTGAAATAAATTATTGACCTCTGTAAGTCTGTTTCCTTACAATACATGTTTTCATAATACAATATAATCCATATACATTTCACATAAAACATTCACCAGAGTACCTAAAACACACTAAACATTCATCAAGGGTCAGTTGTCATTCTTTTGGGGTTTTGGTGGAACTCATGGTCAAATGTAAGGCCTCATACTATGTAGCAAGTACTCTACAATTGGATACATACCTTCAACCCATTTGGGGAGGCTGATTAAATTTGAGACTGGGTCTCATTTCCTGCCAGGGTGTATACCTGGACTGCCATTTAACTATTTTAAGCTTTCTATCATAGCTGGATTGCAGGTATATACCACCATGCCTAGGTTTTGGTTGAGAAGTATTTTCCCATGTATACTCATGCTGGCCTTCAATAGTAATCCTTCCAATCTCAGCCTCCCAAGTAACTACGAATACCATTGTGAGCTACCAGAACCTGGCTGATCAATGTTATTCTTATGTCATCATTGTCATAATTACCTGAACCACATTGTGCCATGGTTGTGCAAAAATCACCAGTAAAAAAAAAAACAAAAAAAAACAGGAAGTGGACAGAAACCTTCATTCCAGTCAGCTCTGAATCCCAAACTGACTCCATAGTGCCATACTTTGGGCATATACAACCCTAGAAAACACCTCCTTTCTGATTAACTTCTTTCAGTCAGATTTTTGTTTCCTGTATTATAAGGCTTAGTACAATGGATATGGAAAGCCAGGAAACTTTAAAGTTACATTCAAATCAAGATGTAATTACTTTAAAACTTTAATGTGTTTGTAATACTACTTACAAACCTCACATATCTTAAGCCTCAAAATTTATTTTGCTAATGTAACAAGAACCATTGCAAATGACTGGTCTGCCTACAAACATGGAATAAAAACTGAGTTGAGCTGGATCTTGGTGCCTCACACCTGTAATTCTAGCATTTGGAATACTAAGAATGAGGGGATCATGATTCAAGACTGGTCCAGATAGAAAAATTCCATGAGACCTTTTTAACTCCTGTCATTCCAGCTACTTGGGAAGCTAAGATTGGGTGGATTGTGTCTCCAAACCAGCCATGGAAAGAAAAGCCTACAAGACCCCATTTCAATGGAAGGAAGCCAGAAATAGTGGCAGATGCTTATTATCAATGCTATAACTGACCATCTAAAATAGGAGGATCACAGTCCAGGTGTGCACCTAGGTGGGAAACAAAACCCTATCTCAAGATAATCAGCATAAAAGGGAGCTGGAGCCAGAGGTCAGTGGCTCATATCTATTATGCTAGCTACTCAAGAGACTGAGATCTGAGGGTCAAGGTTCAAAGCTACACCAGGCAAAAAAATATACAGGACTCTGTTTTTAATTAATTAGCAAAAGAAGTTGTGTCTCAAATAGCACCAGTCATGGGGGGTGGGGAAAGCTGAGCAAAAGTTTGAGGTCCTGAATTCAAGACTCAGTTACCAGCACAAAGAGGGATTCTAGGGCCATGTCTTAATGGTAAAGCACCTGCCTGGAAAGCATGAAGCCCTGTGATACTTCCGTTTTTTAAAATACCTTATTGACACATAAAGTTTAAGGTGTAAGAAAACAAATTTTCTACTGTGAAAATGTCCCTGTGATTAAATATTTTACTTTTTTCTTATTTCTTCACACAATGTGAAAAAAAATCTTTAAACACATTTAAATGCAACAGAATAGATATTGGTCGTTATTGAGCTCTAAGATGTAGAACCATGTGGACAGCCTCTGAAAATACAATTGCTGGAGTCCAACTTCAGACTTTCTGACTCATAAGACCTTTGGTGGAGGCCAAAATTTGTTTTTTCTAACAAATTTGCAAGTGATGCCATTACTCCCAGTCCAGAGATTACACGTGAGAACCATTGCCTTAATTCACAGAAAAGATTTAGCCTAAAGAAGACCAAGCTAAGTAATCTGTTGGCTTTACACTGTAGCTACATTTCTTGTTTTAAAGAGCAAAATATAGGTTTTTAAAGATAAAATTTCAATGTCTTCTGTCACAGAATTTGTTTTGACATTGCATCCAAACTAAATGCCTTTGTGGTTTTTTTCCCCATGATTTCCTCAGGATACTTAAAAATAAGTATTTACTGGTTAAACAGGTGGACACAACTATTTCTGATCATGGCACAAATTGCTTGGAAGAGCAATAAAACAACACATAAAGATTCTCATGTCTCTTAAACTAATTATTCCACATCTAGGAACATTAAACAGAAGGAAAAATGTATGTACACAAACATGTTAAAGTTTTATTTAGTAACCATAAAAATGAAATTATATAAATGTGAGATCTAGGGAAATTTTTTAATAAATTATGGGTACACAAAAACAATATACTATTATGAAACTATTAACATAATGATTATGAATATAATGTAGAAGTATGAAAATAATTATATCAACTAAATATAGAATGATCATGAAACTAAGGATGATTCACAGAGAAGGTAAAGTGCAAAATTAAAACAAATCGTTTATGTGTTTTTGTGTGTTCCTATTTTAGTTTATGTGCTGATTATTGGGAAAGTATCTCTCAACTTCAAACATGCTGATTTACACTGCTTTGTAATGCTGACTTCTGCCAGTCCCATTTCTGTTCTACCAGATGTTCTTTTCATCTATACCACCAGGGGGCAATAGAGGGAGACTAAGTTTCAAAGAAGACAGACTTGGATTATCATGCTTATTTCTAGGTTGGTTTTTTTGTTTGTTTGTTTGTTTGTTTGTTTGTTTTTTGCCAGTCCTGGGGCTTGAACTCAGGATCTGAGCACTGTCTCTGGCTTCTTTTTTCTCAAGGCTAGCACTCTACCACTTGAGCCACAGCACCACTTCCAGCTTTCTCTGTTTCTTATAAATAAATATATATATATATATAATCAAACTGAATTACAGAGAGATACAGTTTCATACATTAGGCATTGGATACATTTCTTGTACTGTTTGTTACCTCGTCCCTCATTCCCCCTTCCCCCCTCCCCCTTTCCCTTCCCCCTCCCCCCCATGAGTTGTTCAGTTCATTTTCACCAAACAGTTTGTAAGTATTGCTTTTGTAGTTGTTTGTCTTTTTTTACCCTGTGTCTCTCAATTTTGGTATTCCCTTCCAATTTCCTGGTTCTAATACCAGTATACCCGGTTTCCAATATACTCAGATAAGATACAGAGATAGTGTAGGTACAACCACAGGAAGGTGATACAGGAATATCATCAATAATAGAGGCTACAGTTACATATGGCATGTTGGAAGTAGTTACAACTGTGATATAACAATCGTTTCCATATCATGGAGTTCATTTCACTTAGCATCATCTTATGTGTTCATAAGGGTATAGCTATTGGGCTCCTGTGATCCTCTGCTGTGACTAGTCTAAACCTGTGCTAATTATTCCCTGTAAGACCCAAAGAAGCATGGACTTTCTCTGTTTCTGTAGTACTGAGGAGTCAAACCCAGGGTTTCATGCATGCTAGGCAAGCACTCTACCACTAAGCCACATTCTAGTTCTTCTTCATACCAGTAATGAATTTCTTACCCTAGAAGTGGAGTTTAGTTCTAGTTTGTGGATTTTTTTCCCACATAACCAGAACCAGCCTCTTCGTATCCCTGCAGGCATCATTACCAGATGGTTAGCACACCATCTCATAAATATGAGCCTCAATGTCTCCAAAATGTGTGTGTAATATTATACACATATGTGTATATATAAATATGGATATGGATATATATATATATATGGATGGTTCTCTTTTCTATTCTATCATTGTCTCGTAAGTAAAAAGCTAGAAAACATCCCGTCTCACTGGTAACTGATGAATTAAAATTAATTAACAGAATCTATATATAAATGAAAATTTCTAGAGAGAACAAACAAAACTTCAGATTCTAACTTGGCTTGGCTTTACCATATAATAATGGATTTTCACTCTCTAGAGGTTGAATGTAATATTTATATTCATTCTCAAAGTTACCCCCTGGGCCTTGTCTGCAACTTCATGGCACCAAATTGCACCTAAACACATGTTCATTCAGCAAATACTCACAAAGCACCTTCTACAGACAAAACTGTGTACTGTGTGAAGGGATAAAAATCTCTTAACTACAAGAAAACTGAGAGCTAAAAGATCATGTGGTAAGTGCAGTGATAGAAATAGGTCCAGGTTGCCATGGAAACAAAGGGCATCTTTTGTTTGTTCAGACCACTTTTTCTTGTACCTATTGCTTCAGCAGTAGTGAGACAATTTTAGTTGGATGGAAAAGGGGGGAAATCTAGAAAAGATCTCCCATGAATAAATGACAAAAAAGTATAGCCTAGTTGAAGCTCTACAAATAAGTATAGCAGTAACAAGGTTAACATGCAATAGAGATGAGGCTGGTTTAAGTGGTAAAGGACTATTAAACATTGCTAGACTTTTAAACAATAGTCTTGTAGAATACTTGCCTGCTTGAGTTTTGACATTGGCACATTAAGATCACACCATGGCCTGCTGTCAGTGAATGTGGAATGTGTCTCTGGCTGCTTTTTAAACTGCCTTTCATCTCCCCACAACGACAATCCATCTTTGTTTGCTCTATATTGATTGTTACTTGATATCCCCAAATCCTTGTTTGCTCTGGTCTTAATACTTTGACATCTCTATTGATTACATTTTCTCTGCCTCAAAACCATCCCACTTCTTTCCACTCATGGTTTGCCTCATTTTCCTTGGTGCTGGCTTATTCTAAGAAGGGATTTATTCATTTGGATTCTGTTGGATGCTCTGGACTCAGTCATCTCTGTCCCTGTCTGTCTCTGCCTCTCTGTGTCTCTGTGTCTCTGTGTCTCTGTGTCTCTCTCTGTCTCTCTCTGTCTCTGTCTTTCTCTGCGTCTCTGTGTCTCTGTGTCTCTGTCTCTGTCTCTTTCTCTCTTTCTCTCTCTCTCTCTCTCTCTCTCTCTCTCTCTCTCTCTCTCTCTCTCTCTCTCTCTCTCTCTCTCTCTCTCTCTCACCTAATGCTGATTCTGGAGACTCTGCCTGCCCTTCAGGAAACCCATGGCAAAGGATTAGATGCAGAAATTGTATAAAATTTGAAACTAAATGGACATGGGTTTATATCTTTGGCCCAATGCTTAAACTACAATATTCACCAAGTATTCTATTCCAGCCTCTCTTCCTGTTGGTGTGGAAAGCCAAGGGGAGCAGTAGGACACAGTGACAGAGAACAAAGGAAACCTGGAGCTATTGAATGATTGATTTATAAAAGAAACAAAGGCCACTGAAATATAGTGCTGAGCAAAATTGTAGAGAATGTAGAGTCTCCCCAATAGGACTATAGACAAAAGAGAAAAGGAAATTCTCTGTGGAGACCCCACAGGCACACAAACTTTGAACAAAATGCTGGAACTCTGCAAAAAAAATACTAAACAAATTAAGAGGGGATATCTGCATCCCATGGTTTCTTTCATTTTTTTCCTTTGGTTTATCCCCTATTGTCACTGTACCTTGTGTCTTATATATACGATTATCTGAATTGGGGAAAGGAAAGGGAACAACAAAACGGTGAACCAATGCAACAGTGATAAAAGACAATGTGTTGGAAATGAACTTTACAACTTGGGGAGGAGAATGGGGGAAGGGAAACTGGGAAGAAAATGAGGGAGGGGGTAACAATATTCAACAAGAAATGTACTCACTACCTTACATGTATAACTGTAACTATACATCACCTTGGCAATTCAATTTTTAAAAAAAAGGGGGGGGGGGTCCCTGGCACTTGCCAGTTTACTCAGTAGGAATCATCACAGATGAAGTCTTAAAGACAAACATTTCATCAGGGGAGAAAATAAGACCCTAAAATTTTGCATGTCTAGACCCTCAAAACCTATCTGTCTCATTGGTGAAACAAATGACCACAGCAAGAACTCATGTAGATCCATTCAATGAGTTAGGTCTGGGACTCAAATTCATGGAAATGAATTGGCTGCAAACTGCAAATCCTGAGCCAGAAATGCTACACTAAGAAGAACTGCCAGCACAACCATCACGATGAGTCTCGGAAGAAACCTGGTACAAATAAAGTGGGGAGCAAGTTATGAATCGACATAAGTCTAAACCATGTGGGAATTGAGTTAGTCAAAAGCCAGACTCTTGGTACTATGAGGGACTGCTGGCTCATCTCACAGTAACCTTCCATCATAACATGGCAGGATTTTATAGAGTATGGGTGAGGAGTCAGCATGATCCTAAATGCTTTGGGACTTATGCAAGTTGAAAGGAAAATAAGGTAGGAGTTGGTAACATGGGACTCACCAGAAGTTAAGTGAGGAGCCAGCTTAGAGTTCACATGAATAAACATTGAGCCTGAGTGACCTGGGAAGGGAGAAGTCACCAGCCATCAGGAGTCAGGTCAACCATGCCCAGGTTGCAAATTGAATTTTCTCTCTGCTGGGTGCTGGGGGTTCATGCCTGTAATCCGAGCCACTCAGGAGGCTGAGATCTGAGGATCATGGTTTAAAGCTAGACCAAGTAAGAAAAGTCTGAGACACTTATCTCCAATTAATCACACAAAAAGCTAGAAGTAGACTTATGGCTCAAGTGGTAGAGAACCAGCTCAAGAGCTAGCAGAGATAGCACCCAGGCCATGAGTTCAAGCCTCAGTACCAGCACACAGAAAAATGATCAGTGGGGCTGGGGATATGGCCTAGTGGCAAGAGTGCCTGCCTCGTATACATGAGGCCCTGGGTTCAATTCCCCAGCGCCACATATACAGAAAACGGCCAGAAGTGGCGCTGTGGATCAAGTGGCAGAGTGCTAGCCTTGAGCAAAAAGAAGCCACGGACAGTGCTCAGGCCCTGAGTCCAAGCCCCAGAACTGGCCAAAAAATAAAAAAAATAGAAAAAATGATCAGTGAAGATGAGCACCATAGCTCATACCTGTAATCCAAGCTACTTTGGAGGCAAAGATTGAGAGGATCACAGTTTAAGGCCAGCCCAGGGAAAAGAAAGACTCTGTCTCAATCAATAGCAAGGCACAATGATTCACACTTATGACCAGAGCTATATAGGAATATTACAGTTCAAGCCTAGCCAGGGGCAAAAACACAAGACCCTACCTGAAAAATAGGTACAACAAAAATGAGCCAGAAACGTGGCTCAAATGTGAACTTGCCTAACAAGTACAAAGTCCTGAGTTCAAAACCCCAGTATGGTCCAAAAATAAAATAAAAGTCAGTGAGCCCAAAGAAGATTCAAATAAACAGATAAATGAGATGATGAAATCAACTTAACACCTTGATTGACAAGAAAGCCAGCAACATGGATGAGAAATTCAGCAAGGAAATTGTGAGAAATGCTGGGGTAGTAAAGGCAGTGGGGGTGGGGGGAGAGGGACAAATGGAAATGGTGGAGATGATAAGCTCAATAAATCAAATAAAATGCAGTGAACTTTTTAGAACCATCACACTTTAGGCTCTACCTAATACCTGCTATGTTCAGGATTTTTTGCATTTTGACAAGATTCTCAGGTAATTTTACATACATGATAAATTTTAAAACATTTATATATGAGTGCTCATGATCTGTGGATAAATGAAATGATACATTTATATATAATCTCATTTAAAATTCAAAGCAACTCCATGGGACCACTTCTCCAACTACAGATGAAAAAACTGAAGCTTGAATAAATGAGTGACTTGCCTAGTGTCAGAATTAGTAAGTAGTAAGAACAGAATACAAACCTTTGTGGAGTCTAGCATTTCCAAAGTCCATGCTATAACTGGAAATGTGGAACTAAATGCTTTCTACTATAAAGACTTTTTAGACATGGGCATACAACATTCTCTAGTTATTCTTTGAGCAACAAAAAGAAAAGTCAAAGTCAGGCACTGGTGGCTCATGCCTGTAATACTAGCTATTCAGGAGGCTGAGATCTAAGGATCACGGTTGGAAGTCAGCCCAGGCAGAAAAGTCTCTGTGAGACTCTTATCTCTAATTAACCACTCAAAACCTGGAAGTGGCGCTGTGCTTCAAAGTGGTCGAGTGCTAGCCTGGAACACAAAGAGGCTTATGGCCAGCACCCAGACCCTGAGTTCAAGCCCCACTGCCAACAAAAAAGAAGTCAAAATGCCCCAGGAAATGACATCTCTTTTTGCATCAATGAATACAAAGACCAATATTCATTAATAAAGAGCTGGAGAGGAATGCAAAATTCTAACTTAAATTTATTCAGTGCATATTGAGCTCATACTCTGCCTGTTTGGCACACATCTAGGTACATGGAATACATTCCTGAACTAAAACAGTCAAGGATTTCTACCCTCATGAGCTCACATTTTTGACTGAGGCAATAAGTAATAAACATGGATAAGAAAAATAAATAGGAAATCATTAAAAGGAATTATTCCTTGAAAGGAAAATGTCAGAGATGGAAAATACAGGAAGAGAGAGGTACCATGTGTGATATGAAATAGGACAGGAAGGGTAGGTACTGTGAAGGTGTTTGCTGAGAGGCTGTGAACAAAATTGAAGGAAATGAGGGGGAAAGCTAAAGCGCTATCTGAGAGATAGACTCTAATGTGGAGAAGCATTCTGAGACAGCATGGAAGTCAATGTAGATGAAGCAGGGTTTGACAGTAGGAGAGACCAGCAAGTAGGTAATAGAGACGATCGTGCAAGCACCTGTGGGCCATTATAAGGACTTTGTATTGTATTCAGAGTGACATAGAAACATTAATAGATGTGAGCACAAGTCTGACATAATCTGACTTTCAGTTTTCAAAGTACTATATATAGGAGCTAGACCATAGTGGACAAGGACAGAAGCAGACAAGTTACAGATAGTGAAGCTATCCCTCAATAGGGTTTTCTTCTAACGTTACAAGCACTAGATCATTTTTGCTATTGTATCATGACAACACAGAAATATTGGCAGACTTTTGTTTAGGAATCTTGTTAAAATAAAAAATTCTTTTTTTTTTTATTTTGGGAAGTCCTGGGGCTTGGACTCAGGGCCTGAGCACTGTCCCTGGCTTCTTTTTTGCTCAAGGCTAGCACTCTACCACTTGAGCCACAGCGCCACTTCTGGCCGTTTTCTGTACATGTGGTGCTGGGGAATTGAACCCAGGGCCTCATGTATACGAGGCAAGCACTCTTGCCACTAGGCCATATCCCCAGCCCCAAAATGAAAAATTCTTAAAAAAAAAAAGTTTGTGCCAGGCACTGGTAGCTTATACCTGTAATCCTAGCTTCTCAGGAGGTTGAGATCTGAGAATCACAGTTTGAAGCCAGCCCAGGCTGGCTCTAATGAAGCACCGAGACATCTGGAAGTGGAGCTGTGGCAAGTGGTAGAGTGTTAGTCTTGAACAAAAACAGCTCAGAAACAGTGTCCAGACCCTGAGTTCAATCCCAGGACCAGCACCAAAAACAAACAAAAAGTTTATGAGAGACTCCATTTTTTTTCATGACAACCCCAAATAACTTATAAGAAAAAGCTACAGGAAGATGGAATTCAGGTCAATATATGCCAGGATTTGGGTACAGTAAGAACTGTCTTGACATTGAACATCTGTGTTACAATGGGTTCTTAGGTTCTCTGATTCAGGCAGATCACAGAAACATGCAAGGCATGGTAAGGATGGAGGCCATTGTTCATTCAATGCTCTCTATCCATAGATTCATCACTAGCAGTAACGACACCAGTAATACAGAACGTGACAGCACACTGTTCACTGGCCCATCCCAGCACAAACCCTATACACAAACAGCAGTACCATTTCATTGTGTTCACATGTTCACATTCTCCAACAGCAGCAGTACTCCCTCACATCCTGTAGCAACACAATGTCCAACAGTGATAGCCCATTTATACTCTCTCTAGACAAAAGAGGTAGTCAAACGGCCACACATGCACACCAAGTCTCATGGCTAATTGCAAGGTTACCTAAAATAGGGAATGTGTTCATGACTCAAGGTTACATGGATATACAGAACACGCCGAATCCCAGTCCTGGGGAGATACAGGCCCAAAGCCCTCTGAAAGTGATGCTGAGAAAGCCTAACTTCCTGCATTTACACTCCAGCATCTTGTACAAATGTAGACTTATCACCAAGCACTGGTGGCTCATACCTGACATCCTAGCTACTCAAGAGGCTGAGATCTGTGGATCACAGTTTGAACCATGAAATTCTTATCTCCAATGAACTACAAACTTCTGGAAGTGAAGCGGTGTGGCTCAAGTGGTACAGTGCTAGCCTTGAGTACAAAAGCTTAGGGACAGCATCCAGGCCCAGAGTTCAAGTCCCAGGAGTGGCAAAATAAATAAATAAATAAATAAATAAATAAATAAATAATCTATCTATCTATATATGTATATGTATCTCTCACTATATAGAAAGAGAGAGAGAAACTTATCTATATAACAACGTGACAGTGCCTGCTTTTTCAAGGAAATCCCAGCAGAGGTTACAGGAGATACACTTTCACATTCCTTCTATCATCTTAATCCATATACCAATGTAACATCGTTTTGAAAGTAGTGTTTAGGACAGACCAAAGGCCATTTGTCATAGAACACCATACAGTAGCTTCAGCTATTGTTTGAAAGCTACCTCCTCTTTGGAAAATGTGTCTTTACTTATAGCACCATTGTAAAGAGTTTGTTTTAGAGCCCAGAAGATCCATTAAATACAAACAAAGACAGACATCCAAGATCAAGAACATAGAGCCTCAAATACCAAAAGATACCTTGTATAAGATGACAGCATTGATTCCCCTTCACTGTGTACTTTCCTTCTCATTCCACCTCTAAGTTTGTTTATGCAGTATATAATGTATTTGTGGTTCAGATGGAGGAATTAGAGATTTTCAGTATATTGAGTTCAAAAGTTGAATTAATGGGTGGTAGATTGATAGATTCTGTCAACATGTCTGTGGTTTCTGAATCTGACCAAATAGTTTCTATTTCAGCCTTTACTTACTGCCTCCAATGCAAGTCATCTTCCTATGCATACTACATCAATGTGAGCCCTAAGCAATACATTCAAACTATCTTGTGAACTATCACTATCTCTGCTTTCTCTCATTAGATGAAACTCAGGCATACAATAGAGGTGCTTTGGACACGAATGTACAAGTTGTCAGTTGGTTTCTGAGTTCATAATTCTCCAGGGAATCTATTTTTCCTTGTCACTATCTTATCTAGGTGTTTGTTTTCACCATGCTAAACCCAGAGGCAAAATGAGATATTTAACCCTGATAAACACACCCTGTGTGTAAGAGTGAATTAAAGCAAGCCAGAATGGTTTTAAATTAGGTATAACTACAAAAAGCCCGATAGTCCTGTACTAAGTGAGCAAAAACAACTCATTTCTCCACGACACATTCACTGACTCTTGCCTTAAGATAGCATTTTAAGGCAGGATGCTGTTCCCAAGTAGGATAATTCAACTCAACCACAAGCTCTTTGGCAGCATTTTTCTTCTTTCTCAAGAAATGCTACCCCATTTATGTCTGAGCTTTGCTGATTTTGCTTCCTTCTATATTGCCAGCTTCTCTTTCTGATTTCTTTCACTTCTGCAAAGTATAATACTACCCAGCTAAGCTGTTCCCACATTCCTAACCCACAGAAATAAGGAGACATTTCAATATCAGTGGTTTAAAGCTGCTAAGTTTGGAAGTACTGTGACACAGCAATATATATTTAATACATAGGACTTCAGATGGTCAAGTGTTAAGGATCAAAAAGGAGAATAGTAAAGCATTCAGTTCGAAATGAAGGCTGCAGTCATTGCAGAGTATTGAATGTCATGATATGGAATCTAGAATTCATCTTTAGAGGAAATGAGAACCCTATGAGTATTTTGGGATAGGTGCAGTTTCAAAGAAGTATGTAAAAAGATTAGTTTAGCAAAACTGCTCATATAGAGTAGAAAAAGAAAGCATGAAAGTGGAATATATATATATATATATATCACTCACACAAACATTCCATTGCAGTCCTATATTCTGCCTAATCATATCAAACCCATTCTGCTCTGTAAATGCTTTTAATACAACTGAATTAACTTGAGACGATGGCAAGATTCATGGCCAATTCATTTTTAAATCCTCGAAACATTTAGCACAGTGCCTTGCACATAGTATTTGGTAATAGTGTGAATCATGAATAAAACCTTCCTAAATTCTTTCCATTTCTCTGCAGATGGAATAATACTCTTCCCATACTATTTTGTTCACAAAGCTACTAAACCAAATCTCAAATCTTAGTACTGTATTACCAATGCTTTCTTCTCTTCCAGAGTGTGAGGCCCTGACTCAAAGTCAGCTGCATTTTTTTTTGGTTGGCCATGGGGCTTGAACTCTTGGCCTGGGCACTGTCCCTGAGCTCTTCAGCTCAAGGCTAGTGCTCTACCCACTGAGCAACAGTGCCACTTCTGGTTTTCTAGTGGTTAATTGGAGATAAGGGTCTCATGGACTTTCCTGCCTGCGCTAGCTTTGAACCACGATCCTCAGATCTCAGCCTCCTGTGTATCCAAGATTACTGGCATGAGTCACCGGTGCCTGGCAGCTGCATAATTTTTGAAGCCCAAAGGAAAATGAAAATACAGGGACTTTTATTTCAAAAGTATTAAGGATGCCTGTTGGCAGTACTGGAGCTTTAATTCAGGACCTTATACTACCTAAGTGAGTGCTATTACCACTAAGCCATGTCACCAGCCCTGATTTTACTGGTTATTTTGCTGGTGTCTCACTACCCTCCATGGACAAAATCCACCTACGTTATGCTACCTGCTAAGTTATAGGCTCACCACCATGACTAGCTCTCCATTTAAAAGAGATCACTTCACCTGATCCAAAAGCCTTGTTTGTCCTATACTGACTTTAGAGGAGTCCGGCTTTGGCTTGGTTCTTTATTATATTTCCCTGATGTAATGGCAGTGGCAGAGTGATTTAATATGGAAGAATCACAAACAGCTAAAGGGATTCTCCAGGCAGAAACAATGTATCAATAAATACCTTAAGACAGTAAAGGTTGGTACTCATAAAATAAACAAGGCTGAATGATTTAAAAAAAAACATGCTGCAGACAAATCCTAGTTAAATTTTTGAAAAATTCAGAAGGGCAGAAAAGTACATATTGATCACCCTCTCTGAAGGATGGTACAGACCTCAGAGATGAGCTATAACCATGACGAATTGTTTTATCTATTAGACAGACAGGACAATTTATTGAATCCCTACTTACCACAGGTGAGCATCCTACCAACAAAACACAAATATTTATCTTAATATCTGAACAATGCCTCCCTGAGAGACTATGGAAAAGAGCTCCTTGAGAGACATAAGTCCTTTCCCCCATGGTCCCCTCTCACTTTAGACAAGTTGCAGCCGCTGCTCCAGAGCTGCAGGCAAACCTTAGCAATTGTAATGGTGACCCCTAGTGGCCAGTGCTTGCAATGAAGGCCTCACTGTTTCTCTGCCAAGGATATTGAGTTTATTAAAATACTTTCTTTAAGAACGATATTGGCAATTTTGTTGAACCGTAATAAAAACTAACTGTATGTTGGTCCCCCAAAAAATCAATATCCTTTTTCACTTTATTGACATGAGTTAAATACATGGTTTTCCCTTTCAAACAGAATCTTTTTTTTTGTACAAAGCAGTCTCTGAAAGGCCTGTTCAGCAATGGTGTGTGTTTCTTTCCTACAACAAAGAGACAAAAATGAGTCCTAATAACAAACTTATGTTCACCTGCACTCTTAAGTGGCCACTAGGTTCTGAAAATCTACCTTAGACAGAATTTCATAGGCAGTCACTTATGGAAGTCCTACAAAACTCTGGAAGATCATTAATAGCTGAACTCTGGAAACATAAAGTAAGTGGCCAAAATTTGAAGAGATTTCATTTGCCACTGGAAACTCATATGAAACACAAGAAAAAAGAAATCAAAGGAAACAACGATTCAATAAACGAGTGGTCTGAGCAGCAGCTCAAAATAATGAATGGTAGGATTCTGTACCATATTCAATTTTCACAGTTTGTACCTTTTATGCCTAAATACATTAAAGGGGGAGGAAGCAAGCATCAACGAACAACACATTAAGTCCTTGAAGTCTCTATTTCATGTGCAACTACCTTTAAAAATATCCTGTTATAGGATTTAAACTGTTGACATTGAATGAACAGATGTATTGGGCAGGCCCAATGAAATTTCTGTTTTTCAAAAGTTTGCTGCATATCAGAATCACGTGGGAATCTTTAAGAGTCTTAAAATCTAGGCTGGATCCCTCACTAATTGTATCATAATTGCTAAAGCATGAACTTCAGTGTTAGTAAAGTGCCCTGAACCCAAGCAGTTCCCATGGGAAATCAAGGTTGGCTGGTTGCCTTAGTTTGACCATGGATGGGATTTCATTTCCCTAACATATTGTTTACCTCACGTCAAAATATTCATGTTATCTAACAGTGTGTTACTGTATTACTTGGGGATTGTTTTTATTCAAATGCTTTCTGTGAATACAACCCTACCACAGCATGGCTTTTTTTTAATTCCCCAAGTGATTTCAAAGTGCAGTGCAGGTTAAAAGGCACATATCAAATATTGAGAAGACCCTAACATGGCGTATTTAAAACATTGTGAAGTTTTGTGTGTGTTTATTATGGACTGTTCTGGAAACTATAAAGATGTATTCCCAAGAACTCAGAAATGCAGAAATAGACTACCTTCTGAAAATAAACACTTAAAAGTACTACATAGAGTTGTACCTTAGTCAACCTGGAGGAGCATAAACAAATTATAAGGCTTAAATAAGCAATCTTCTCCAAGGCTCTATTGTGCTTCTGAACCTAGCTGCATAGTAGAATCATCTGGGGAGTTTTTTTGTTTGTTTGTTTTTGCCAATCCTGGGCCTTGGACTCAGGACCTGAGCACTGTCCCTGGCTTCTTCTTGCTCAAGGCTAGCACTCTACCACTTGAGCCACAGCGCCACTTCTGGCCATTTTCTGTATACGTGGTGCTGGGGAATCGAACCCAGGGCCTCATGTATACAAGGCAAGCACTCTTGCCACTAGGCCATATCCCCAGCCCCGTTTAGGGAGTTTTTGAAACTTGCCAACACAATCCCCAATTCCAAGGCTCTTGATTTAGTTGATTAAATTGATATCTTTAAAAGCTTCCCAAGTGGCTCTAATGTGCATCCAGCATTGAGAACCACTGCCCCGGGCAAATCAACATAACCCATGATGCCGAGAAATGCAAAGAGAAGGAGAGTATTTACCGAACATCATACTGAAGTAAAATAGAAGGGATAAATGGATATGAAATTTCAGTAATAGGTGCACATCTCTGTAATAAAAATGTCTGACAAGGAATTTCAAATATCCTAACCCAAGTAGTAAAGTACTCCTCCAATAAGATTTTTTTGTTCAACTATTTCCATGTAGAGATTTTTCATGGCATTACCTTTAGCTTTTCTTATTCAACAGAGAAAACTTTGAGTTATATATATTGAATAGCCCCCAGGTGAAACTGAATTTATGCAGACCTTGAGCATTCCAGGGTTGTTTTTTATTTTATTTTATTTTATTGTATAGGTGATGTCAGAGTGATTACAGTTACATAAGTAAGGTAATGAGTACGTTTCTTGCCGATCATCGGTATACCTCCCCCCTTGTTTTTGTTCAGCCCCCCACTCCCTTCCAGGGTTTTGACATTTCTTTCTCATGAGCTCTTAATCAGTTGGCATCCTGGTGCCATTTCCAACTTGTGAGAATTTACATTCACACAGACAGACACAAAATATTCCTCACCAAGTACCAGTGGTTCACACCTGTAGTCCTAGATACTCAGGAGGCTGAGATCTGGGGACCGAGGTTCAAAGCCAGCCCAGGGAGGAAATGCTATGAAACTCCTATTTCCAATTAACCAGCAAAAAAAGTTGAAAGTAGAGCTGTGGCTCAAGTGGTAGAGCACTAGCCTTAAGTGAAAAAGTTCAGACAGTGTCCAGACCCTGAGTTCAAGACCCATGACGAGCAACAACAACAAATAATGTATATGATATATATTCCATATAATAATATTCCATATACATGTATGTCATATGTATGTATATATATGTATATTCCTCAAATTTCAAGTTTTCAAATTAAGGACTCATGCGTCATTATTTTGTTGGAAAAATGTAAACACAAACTTTTCCTTCAGTTGTGTTTTTAGCACATGTAAAATGAATCATTGTCTTTAGGAATTATGTTGAAAGTAAGAATTGGTGCAAACTCTTTATCTAGTATGTTTCCCTCCTTTTCCCATATGTTTAATTACTGTCAGCTGTACCTGAGGATTTCACTTGCACATGTCCGTATGTGCATACAATGTACCCTCATGAGACTCAGCTCCCCTGCCACTCATCTTTATCCCCTGCCTCATCCCAAACCAATATCAACACACTTTGTGGTTCCATTTTCACATGTACATAAAGTATATTGACCATACTCATCCTCCTTCACTATCTTGTTCACCCTTCCCCATCCCATTAGTATTTCCCACCTGCAGACCTGATCATTGCTTTGCTCTCCATAGTTTAAGTGTTTTGTTTTGGCCTCTCTCAGAGAGCTCAAGCTTCAATTCTGCATTTTCCAGTTGTTAGTTGAAACAGTGGGAATAAAGACTTAAGATTTCTGTCATATTGGCCAATATCTTTTTTATGAAACTTCAGATCCAAAACTTCCTTATGGAAGTTAAGGACAGAACCTTCTTCCTGGTTTATAAGTATTCCCTTTGGCCAGTTACTGAAAATAATGTTAAGTCCATGTTTCCACTGTCCTATTGTCCTCTCTATTGCCTAGAAGCTCTGAACCAACTATAGACACAATAACAGTAATGGGATTTAACAAATTTAATAGGAAACAAGGGAGCAAAGCAATTGAACAAATAACGCAATCATGAGATATGGAAAGAAGGAAAAGATGATAGTACAGTGAATGAAGGAGAATATATTGTCAGAAGAAGGTTTAGAAATTTTGTTGAGTCTATGTGATGGGACATAGGAGAACAGACAAAAATTAGGAAATAAATTCCAAAGAAATTGTTACTAGAATCTAGAATATGAGTTAAACACTGATTTCTTTTAATTGTAGCTATGAGAATTTACACATAGTTTTGAGACAGGTCAAAAGATTTTCACAAAACTAGGTGTGTTTACAGAAGCTTAAGGAATGGGTTTGTATACTCTTTTTCAATTAATTTGTTTCTTTATTGTCAAAGTGATGTACAGAGGGGTTACAGTTTCAGACAGTATGTACATTTCTTATCCAACTTGTTACCTCCTCCCTCATTTTCCTCCACCTTCTCCCCTTCCCATCTCCCTCCCCCAAGGAATGAGTTTGCATACTCTTTTGTGAGATGGGCAATAGTAAGCAGTGTAGTGTATGAAGTCAATGGAGACATGATGGAGTGGTAAGAGGAGATATATAAGAGAGATATACAGAAATACTAAAATGAATGAGGAAGAATGTGTTGACATCCAGGTAAAGATAGAAGTCATCAATTTGTAGGGATATCAAGTTAAATGATTGAAGCTCTCTAAGGAGTCTTCAGGGGTCCATATTTAAAGCTTCTGTGGCATAGTAATAAGTCCTTGCTTTGTTCATTCCTTCTTAATAAATACAATGGAACAACAGTGGTGCAATATGATTGAGGATATTTGCCAAGAGAGTAGAAGTGATGAGCTATTAATGAGTTCCTTCATAATGGAACTAAGAAGAGTAAGTGAAAGTTGTCAAGGGATCAAAGTTCCCAATGAGGTCAGAGAGGTAAGAAGATGGAAACAGAGAGCTGGAAAAAAAACTGTATGATATGGTTAAAAGATGATATGTGCAAATTTTTAAGATTCCATAGAAGAAATGCATAAATGCTGATTTATTTTCAAGTATTTACAGGAGAGTAGTTAGTTAGATGAGGTAGAAGTGAAGTCCATTGAATTGTCAAATTGGAAAGAAATCTATTTGTGATATAAGTCTTTGTTGTTAGCTTTACTGACAATGACAAAAGGCAGAAAACAATGTTATAAGCTAAGTATTAGGTGGTAGATAGACAATGCCATAAATGAGACCAAAAGCAATACGAAACTTACCAGGTGAAATAGCTAGATGGCATGAGATCCGGAGAAATATGATCTAGTGTACACAGAAGTCCAGCAGTGAATAGCAGAATCTCCATTGAGATAGCCAATCCTAACAATTAACCCTGAATCAGTGGCTAGGAATGTATTATATCCATCCACTGGGCAGAGCTGCAGGAAAAGCAATCAACTATTGGAGCATTAATTAAGGAATGATAGCAGAAGGAATATTCTTTGAGTAGATTGAGGATACCATGAAATGATTTCAGAGGGCCAAGAAGTAAATCTTTAGACTGAACAGGAGTGAGAGTCAATAGTGAAGAGAACAATGCCAAAGTTAGGTTAGAAAAAATAACGCTAAACAGCTTCACAATAATCTGTAACCTTCCTACTATTACCTAACTTATGTAACTGTAACCGCTCTGTACATCACTTGTACAATACATTTTTTTAAAAAGGAATGAATGCAGCAGAGCAAAGTGCGTTTGGAATATTAAGTTCCGCCCTCCCCCCAATCATTTCTATTATTCTTTGTCAGTCATGGCAAAGGCACCGTCCCTGAACTCTTTTGTTCAAGGCTGGCACTCCACCACTTTGAGCCACAGTGCTACACCATTTTTTGAGTGGTTAATTGGAGATAAGAGTCTCACAGGCTGCACCCCGGGCTGGCTTTGAACTGAGATCCTCAAGTCTCAGCCTCCTAAGTAGCTAGGATTATAGGCGTGAGCCACTGGTGTCTGGTTCTATTATTTTTTGATGAAAAAAGAATTCAAATACCTATAGAATTCTGTTGTGGCCTTAATTGGTTATAGTTTTGAAGCAATTTATTTTGCCATCCTTTAATGTTTGTTAAATGCGCTCATATGAAATATAATCAAATACATTTAACCAACACTTTATAAGACATTAAGTAAACATTGTAGATGGGGTGCAGGTCCAGTGATAAAACATTTGTTACACAAGTGTGAGGCTCTGAGTTCAATCTGCCACACCATCAAAAATGTTTTAACAAAATACAACTTAAATAGCTTAAAACTGAGTTTATTTTAGAATATGATTCATTATTATTAATAATAATAATGATTGCTAACATTTAATGAGCCAGAGATTGGGCTAATAGTTTTTGGGTTGTTTTGTTTGTTTTTAGTGCTGAAAATGAAACTCCGAGCCTTGTGCATGCTAGTAAAGTGTTCTACCATTAAGCTTCACCTCCAAACTGGTTAATGGTTTTACAACTATTAATTACTGTAAGAGATGGTTTTATTCCAAGGATTTGGAAGCAGAAATCAAAACTTGAATATCTTATCTAACTTATGATACGTAATACGTGCTCTGTTTTTCAACTCTATAACCTGATTCCAGGAACTGACAAAATTCTAAAAAAACGAAAGATAACAAAGTGTTGCTGGGCACAGTGCCTCAGGTCTATGATCCTAGCTACTCAGGACGCGGAGATCTGAGAATCTTGGTTCAAAGACAGCAAAGCAGGGAAGTCTGTGAGACTTCAATAAACTACCAAAAGAACTGGAAGTGGAGCTGTGGTTCAAATAGTAGAGCACAAGCTTTGAACAAAATAAGCTAAGGGACTATGCCCAGGTGTTTAAGGCCCTGAGTTCAAGCCCCAGGACCGAAGGAAAAAAAAAGTCCAGAATGGATTGGGTCATTTCTTGATAAGAGAGAAGTTGGCAAAATGATGAAATCAGGTAAATGATTAAGCAGTTTGATCTGTCTCCAAAATGTGACACTTCAGAATGAAGTCACGGTCCCTACTGAATTGACTAGGAAAAGTGAAATTTATGGGCCTTCTTCTATATTGCCAAACCCTTCAGGGGGAACTTCTCCCTGAAGTCCACGTTACAAAGCTGTGTGTACTGCAGTTGACTTTGTCAGCATGCTGGCACATCTTCTTGTATAACAGAAGAGTAACACCATAAATTTATATACCTGATCGATTTTGGCATCAAAAATTAGTACTTCTGTTGGGCACAGGTGGTTCACTCCTATAATCCTATCTACTCAGGATGTTGAGGTCTGAGGATTGTGGTCTAATGCCAGCTAGGCAAGGAAGTCTGTGAGATTTATTTCCAATTAATTGCCAAAAGCTGAAAGTGGAGATGTGACTCAAGTGGTAGAACACTAGCCTTGAGCAAGAAAGCTCCATGACAGTACTCAAGCCCTGAGTTCAAGCCACAGGACTGGCACACAAAAACGTGGATATTTCTAACCTACTATTTTTCCCTGCCTCATCCTTAATTTCTGCCTTTTAGCTTATCTCCAGTTTTCCATTTATCCTTCATTACTCTAGAACTCCACACCTCTTTTTTTAATCTTATCTTTTGATCTTATCTTATCTCTTTAATGTCTCAGCTTTCTCCTCTCTGTCCTCTATAACCAAGTTTTCAAACTTCTTTGTCGTAAGACTTAGAGAAAGTCTTAAACACTATTAGGGATCCCCAATGAATGTTGGTTTTACATTTAGCAATATTTGCTACACTAGAAAGTTTTAGAACTAACATACACTTGTTTAAAAGTAAATCTATTGCATCTGCATTTTAACATAAAACTATATTTTTCTGAAAAAAAATCAAAGTTTTTAAAACAGGAAAAAATCGAGTGAGAACACAGCCATTATTTTACATTTTTTACAAGTCTCTTCAGTGCCTGGCTTAATAGAAGACAGCTGGACTCATATCTGCTTGTGCATTCAATGTGTTATGATATGCTATTTTAGTTGAAGTATATAAAGAAAACTCAGCCTTTCCCAGATATGTGGTTAGAAAAAGAGGAATATTTTAAGAGTCTTTCAGATAATTGTGGCCATTCTTTTTTGACACCATAACAAAATGCCACAAATGGTAGCTTTAAAAATTAGCCACAGTGTGGAACATGAAGCTGTATTAATAAACACATATATTCTGTTCATTAAAATCTCTTAGCTCATTTTTATACTTTAAGTGGACTTTTTCCTTACACATGATTTGCTAACGTTATTCACCACTCACTTGAAAAATAATACTTCACTGAGTTTTTCAGATATTCCAAATGCTGACACATTTTTATGCAATATCAAAAGTTCCTATTAGTTAAAATCCCTAACAATCTAATCAAAAAGTTTTTTTAAGATTTGGGTAGCTTTTACTTGAAAGTTTGATTTTATCATTGGCAACACATACTGGCAGTTGTTTTCCTTAACATAAGTTTACATTTGGGAAAGTACCTATCAAATACTCAATTCTAAGTAGTTATCATTTTATTGTCACGTTTTTTTTAGATAAAAATAGAATTCATAAACCATGGGACAGTGGCTAATACCTGTAATCCTAGCCTCTCAGGAAGCCAAGAGCTGAGGATCAGAGTTCAAAGCCAGCCCATGCAGGAAAGGCAATGAGACTCTTACCTCCAATTAACCAGCAAAAAGCCAAATGTGAAGGTGTGTCTCAAGTGGTAGAGTACCAACCTTGAGCAAAAAAACCCACCAAACCAAAGCATGAGGTCCTGAGCTCAAACCCAAGTAGAGGCACAAAAACAAGCAAAAAAAACCCCATATTCCTGAGAAAAATGGCTAGTTCAGTTGGTATCTCAACTAGTGTTCAATGAACACATGCTTTTCTTCAAGAAAGCATTGAACCTAGCTATGTACAACATGAGTTTTATATTTCCTTCTTAATAGGAGAACATTTTTTTTCAAATTTTTATTATCAAACTGATGTACAGAGAGGTTACAGTTTCATACGTTAGGCATTGGATACATTTCTTGTACTGTTTGTTACCTTGTCCCTCATACCCCCCTCCTTCCTCCCCCTTTCCCTCCCCCCCCCCCCAGGTGTTCAGTTCACTTACACCAAACAGTTTTGCAAGTATTGCTTTTGTAGTTGTTTCTCTTTTTTTACCTTGTCTCTCTCAATTTTGGTATTCCCTTTCAATTTCCTACTTCTAATACCAGTATACACGGTTTCCAATATACTCAGATAAGATTACAGAGATAGTGTAGGTACAACCACAGGAAGGTGATACAAGAACATCATCAATAATAGAAGCTACAGATACACATGGGACGTTGAAAGTAGTTACCAGTCTGATATAACAATCGTTTCCATAACATGGAGTTCATTTCACTTAGCATCATCTTATGTGTTCATAAGGGTATAGCTATTGGGCTCTTGTGATGCTCTGCTGTGACTTGCCTAAACCTGTACTAATTATTTCCAATAAGGGAGGCCATAGAGTCCATGTTTCTTTGGGTCTGGCTCACTTCACTTAGTATAATTTTTTCCAAGTCCTTCCATTTAATAGGAGAACATTTTAAACATACACAATCAAGTATCAAGAATGGAGGCTGGCACTGGTGACTCATCTCAGTAATCCTAGCTATTCAGTAGGATATCTACAGGATCATATTTTGAAGCCAGTCTAGGCAGAAAAGTCTGTGAGACTCCATCTCTAACCAAAAGTGGTACTGGAAGTATAGCTTAAATGGTAGAGTATCACCTAAAATGCATTTTTATTGGCCATATAACCCCCTTTTCTCATTTCTTCACTTCCCTTGCAAAGTTATTTCCTGCTATCATTTCCCAAAGAGATTATTTGCCGTAGCATTCTTGTCACAGGGTCTGCTGCTTAAGAGACCAAATCAGGAAAATGGTCTACCCACTTTCCAGAAACCAAGAAGCCATTGTTATATTCTCTATTCTCTGAAAATCTTTAACAGCATTCTCCAATATAATGCCTATTTTCTAACAAATATGATCCACATGACTCCAATAAGTACTTATATAGGCATGCACATAAAGTTTTATATTAGCTTAAATTGATTATACAAAGGGATTTTGTTGTGATAATACAATAAATGTATATTAACATTTTTAATTCATGAAATCAATCATATTGCTTGATGTGTCCAGGGTTTCTTCTTGGGTCTCTGCTGAAGGGAGAGCCATATATGGTCACATTTTGACTCAAAGCTGGTCCTCGAGCTGGTCATAGTCCCATAGTAAGAAAAGATAAGAAAAGGCAAGTCAATTTCCTCTCCTGAAATTTTTTAATGAGAAAATGTCAATACCAAGAGAATACAACTATGTGAAGATGAGCTAGAGTTGCAACCCGTTTGTCAGGGTCCTAAAGGCAGTAAACAGAAATTATTATGAGCCAAAAATTATGAGAAAAATCAATGTCATGATATGCTAAAAATTGTTTATAAAAAAGAAACAATAAGCAGCTAGTATCAGTTGAAAGGAAAGCAAGCATGCTAAGAACACCTAAGTCTTGTGACTAGGGTGGCAACAGAATGGAAACGCCTGGAGCTGAGGTTTCTAGAGCTGCATATCTGTCGCTACCTCTTTTTCCAACAATAATAATCTCCACGAATCTTGGCACTGCTGGACTTGCTGCAATTGAATTTTCATGAGAAACTATCTGTTTGCTGGCCAGATTTATCCTGATGACAGCTCACCTTCTTATGAAGCAATTTGAGTAAGCTTTTTTATAACAACCATCCTAATGAAAAGGCTAGATTTCTTGAATACACAATGAGATTTAAAATATATTCATGTTTCAAAACAATATGGATATACTTAAAAATAACTGAACTAGCCAGGCACTGGTGGCTCGTGCCTATAATCCTAGCTATTCAGGAGGCTGAGTTCTGAAGACTGTGGTTTGAAGCCAGCCTGGGAAGAAAGGTCCCTGTGAGACTCTTATCTCCAATAAACTATTCAAAAAAGTCAGAAGTGGTACTGTGACTCAAGTGGTAGAACACTAGCCTTGAGCACAAGAAGGCTCAGGTCAGTGCCCTGGCCCTGAATACCATAAAAAGTACCATAAAAAATAAAAATAAAAAACTGAACTGTGCACTTAAAATTGTTGAGAGATTAAATTTTATGCTTAGCCCAATTATGTACATGCACAATATATGCTCTATATGTTGTATAGTCAATTTTTCATTTCTGTATGTGAGATAATGTAATGAAAAATAAAGAATAAGAAATGATACACAATTATAATAGTTTAGAAAAAAGCATCCTGCTTTGGGACACACCCACATAATATTTTCCACCATAATAGAATGTTAACCCTCAGAGTCATAGAAAAATAACCTCTTATTCTATACTTAACTTCACACAAAAATTGAGCATACAGAAGGTAATTAGACCTTAGAAGAGGAATTTTGGAAAAAGATATGGATTTACTATGACCAATTTCCTAAACCTACTTAGCTCCACCCCTAACTCTAAGACTAAGCTTTAAACATATGCTACACCTAGAGAACATCGATACTCAGTCATCAAATAATGACAGAAAAGCAAGAATGTTCTTATTCTCTACCCTTCTGCCACCCTCAGCTCAAAATCTAGCATGGCCTGAAATGGCTAGAGAAGGAGTTAATGTGCAAGAGGCAAGAGAAAGATCAAGCTAGTGAGAACCCCTACCCACAGCCTAGTCACTAGAAACCAGCAAGCTGATTAGGCAAAGAGGAAAGCTTTCCCTTCCAATAGAGTCCAATGTTTTGATGGAACAAATTAATGCCTGATTAAATCTTGTCTTATTATCTAAAAGTTACCTTCAAAATCACGAGACTTTCCTTAACTTTGATCAAAGTCCAGCACAAATTCAGCCTCAAAGAATAAATTTCATGAGATATACCTTGGGAAACATTAATAAAATAGCCTTTTGTAATTATACCCCATGAGCCCCATTTATTCAATGGAAGGATTTACAGATGCTTAATTTTAGGAAAGAATTACACTGTACACAAGTTTGTATAATCATATAAAATTTCCATTTAAAAAAATAACCAAAGAAAATACCACAAATGTTTATTTAACTAGGAACAGTATTATTGACTGGTCAGGGTGCAATTAAAATAAAACAAACCAAAGCAGAGCTGAATATATCTAGAGTTAATGTCTAAAAAGTTAATAGAACTGAAGAGAATGAGAACATTAAAACAATCTCCACATGCAGAAAATGTTATAACTATGTTTTCTCAATTGCAGACCTATTATTTTGTAATGAATATTATCAAAATTCTAGGCCTAAAACAATAGTCTCCTCAATATTTAGGTTTCTCTTTCAAATGCATATAATGTAATGAAGCAGACCAAAAAATTAAGCACAATAATATGAAAAAGAATCATTAGCATTTTCAAAGCACTCATTCTGTGTCAAGCTTTTTGTACTACAAGATTTGCCTGCATCTTTTTTTGGTCAGTTGTGGGGCTTGAACTCAGGGCCTGGACACTGTCAGCTCTTTCTCTCAAGGCTAGTGCTCTACAACTTGGAACCACAGTGCTACTTCTGGTTTTCTGGTGGTTAACTGAAGATAAACGTCTCACAGCGACTTTCCTGTCTGGCTGGCTTTGAACTATGATCCTCAGATTGCAGCTTTCTGAGTAGTTAGGATTACAGGAATGAGCCTTCCGCACCCAGCTTCCTGCATCTTCTTGTGTGTCCTTCAAAGTGCTGTTGAGGGTATTGCTATTGTGATATCCACTCTTTCAGAGGAGAGCAGGTGCATTAAGGATGGTATGACAGCAGAGAGACCTCAACTCTTTATTAAATTACAAACATTGAGGCAGTGGGAAGTGAAGTAATTTTCCTAGGACCATGGAATTAATAACTTCTCAAGCTGAAACCAGGACACATGCTGCTTTCGTATGTTTTACTTTGTTGAGAAAATGTTCAGAACAATGAAAGATGTTTTAGAGTATTTATTGATCTACCATCAAGCTTTGCTTTCTGACCTTGGCAGGGGTCCCAGGCTCCTTTAACACCTGTGCCATTTGGACAGATGGAGTATGATGTCTCCTGATAGATTAAACACACACACACACACACGCACTTTTATATTGGCCTAGCCACGAACCCTTATGAAATAATTAATCCTCCCCATCCCCAGCTATCAGCAATCACTTTCATAAGTCCTAAAATGGTTAAATCCTCTTTACAATTCCTACCAGCAGAAAAAAATATTAACAACTGAAAATGATTTCCATATGTTTCTGGCTTGTCTGGTGACAAAACTCAGGAATCTATTAAAATTACTTCTGGCCATCAAGCAGAAAAGCAAATGTGCTTTCTATAATTCCTTCTTAATAGCATTGGACCAGACTGAGCAACATGATCTGCAAACAACTACATAGTTATCCCTAGTGACAGCATGCTGCTATTTTGCATTCTGCTTGGAAGAAAAGAAAAAGTATTTTCCTCATTACAACCTTGATGCTTTCTACATTGGTAGATTCTAATATTTTGTTTGGAAATTATCCTTCATGCCTGTGAAAACTGTGTGAGGCTGGTGCCACTTCTATAAATAAATAATATATTCTTCTGTACAGCAAGGAAATAACATACCGACACTATGTAATCATTCCTCTACACATATTATCTTCAAAATAACATTTTTGCTTCAACTGAGGCTTTATTAGGAAATCCAATTGGGCAATATAATCAGCTATATCCTAATGCACTGAGGGTGACAAGGAGAAGCCTGCATTCTTCCTCCTCCTTTCATGCACCAAGGTGCCCCTGACTGAGGTCACAGCTTGTCCCCTTCACCCATGCTTGTCAATCCGGTGTGCATTTCCTTATCACTAGCCTTCCCTGCATTTTCTTCTTTTCTGTGCCCTCATTAACTTCATTGTCCTCATCAGATGACTTGGAGTGATCACAGAGAGCTGATTGGTAAATGAATTACATTAGCAATCAGTTTACTTGAGGCCGACCCTGCCTCCTTGTATGTAAGAATTAGTAAGTTAGAGGGTCAAGGGAGGAAAACGACAGAAAAAAGGAAGGAGAGAAAAAATATCTTAGATATTTATTCACATGTACCTAGGAGAGACATGATACAATAAAGAATTATGTTATGCCATCCCCACTGTGGTAATAGATGTTTGAAATTGTATATATTCATATATGTGTATGTATGTGTATCCGTGTGTGTGTCTATTCTTTAGATGAAAGCAAGAGCAGTTTTAAAAAAAAAGAACCTGGAATTTCTTCTAGATTCTTCTACTTAAAATGTCTTTCCCCCAAATAATTCTATCTCATTTGGGATGAGAGGAAAGTAGAAGGCGAGAAAAAGCTTATCTGGCCTCAATTCACTGTGCATGTAGATGTGAAATCCAGGCAGTCTGCCCAAAATGACTGGATTACCTACTGAATGTGCTGGACCATCAAAAGAATTTTTGAACTCCCCTAGCTCTCCTGACTTTCCAACCATATGCCGAAGCACAAATATTTGCATCCATGTGATTAAAAAAAAACAACAAAGACGCAAAACAGATTTTTCTCTACAGATAAAGTAGCCTAGAGTCTTGTGCCATGTTAGTGAAAGCATATGTGACAGGTTGAATTTTTGATCACTCCATTCTCATGTTGAAGTTCTAATATCCAGTACCTCAAAATGTGACTGCCAAAGGTCTTCCTGTGTGTTCATGAAGTCACAGGGGAAGAAGATCACCTGCAAGCCAATGAAAGCTCTCAGAAGTCAGGTCTGCTAACCCATTGACGTGGGTTAGCTTCTAGCCACTAGAATTGTGACGAACTAAAGTTTGATTGTTTAAGCCGCCCACACTATGGTATACCTTGGGGTTTTAGCAGCCAGTGGCTCACACCTGTAATTCTAGCTACACTGGAGGCTGATATCTGAGGATCACAGTTCAAAGACAGCCCAGGCAGAAAAGTCCCCGTGATAGTCTAATCTCCAATTAACCACTCAAAAACCTGAAGTAGAGCCATGGCTCAAGTGGCAGAGTGCTGGCCTTGAGCAAGAAGAAGCTCAGGGACAACACCCAGGTCTCACAACCACCAGCAACAACAATAAAAAGAATATAGTGTACCACACACATCCCAGTCCTCTACCAGGATTCTTAACATCAGACACTGGAAATAGTGACCCTTGGATATGATAGAATATGAAAAGACCTCTAAAATTATAATTGTTACATGGGAGGAACTAGTAAGTTAATGAAAATGATATCATTTATTGTTTGTTGTCAGCTTTCAAAATGAGCTATGAATTAGAGGTTGGGCAAGCAACACTACTGAATACTAAATGCCTAGGAAGTAAAACAAAAAAAACAACAAAAAAAGAGCCTTTCTATAATTTTCACCTATTTTCCTAGAACAAAAGGTATGGAGTCTATTTGTGCTTTGGGATTTGGGGAATAGGAAGGTTAAACTATGGGGATATCTGTAGAAAATCAGAACTGCCAAATGTTATGCCATGGTCTTTCTGGTTCCCTCTGAATAGATAAGTTCCTGAAGAGTAAATGTATTTCCTGATACTGCACTGAAAACTAAAAAGAAACAAAATTCACATGAAGTCTTCTGTAATTTGGTCAAAGAAATTATGATATATTATCTCCCAAAACACATGAAAATGTTCCCATAAAATTGTTGCAAAATTTACATGTAGATATAGGTAGAATTAAATTTAAGAATTGCCATTATTTGTCAGAACCTTATCTTCCTTCACTATTGACATTAACAATTTTTGCTGAATTAGTTGCTGTCACAATGTGATTGTTTTATAAGTGAAAGGTGTGTATCTGTGTGTGTGTGTATATATGTGTGTGTGTGTATATCTTGCTATATCTGTTTAAAGTATAAATTACATCCACAGGACTTTAAATACTACATAATAAAATGATCAATTTGCTAGAATTTCTAAATTCTCCTAATGAAATTTTAATAATTTTGAACAAAGATTAAATAGCCATCCTGATCACTCTTAGTGGTTTCTTGGTGTTTCCTTTTTCTTTTGATTTTTTTCCTCCATGCTGTTTATCTATTTTTAGCCTTTGACATCCAATGATCCTTACAGATTCTTACCCTCCTATAACTCTACATTATTTTCTAGAGGCACATTTGTCTACATGCCTCATTTCTATGATTCGGCTATTAGTGTAATAAGTATTCTCCTTCACACTCGCTACAAAGTGGTTTTATAACAGCACAAACAAATAAATGAATAAATAAAAATGTGGCTTCATTTATTACACATAAGATTTGTACTCAAAAATAAGCTACAATCTTTATTTTTTGGCACATAAGAAATTTGCAAATCCATCAGGTCAAAATAACCAGCACATGCAAAATGCCTGTTACTTACCACCAATCTTCTTTTTTAAGAGACATTTGAGTAGTTGGAAGGATTGTCAATCTGTACATTCTCCTTTGATTATAGGGGACATAGCCTGCCATTATACCAGAAATAGTTAATATTACAGCAGTGGGTAGCCCAGAAACATACAACTCCTTCTGCTTTCAGATTTGTATTTATTTGGAAAAGGTCTACACAGTCTAGTGTATGAAAAATTCTTTAAGAGAGTAGTGAATTCTTATAGTATACCTTCTAGGAGAATTTAGATTAAGATCTGAGCAGTTACAAGGCCTTATTTTCTTCAAAATGTGTTTTATATAATTTCTATAAATATATTACTTAGGTTTTATTGGTATCTAATGATACAGTTCATATATGTACACATGTATATGGTTACCATTACTATAGATTATGCAGAAAACACATAAATGTAAGATATGGTCTCCATCATTAAATTTGGTATAGTTTGGCTGATGAAAATAAATTAAGAAGCATAATCAACAAAAAACCAAATGCAACTAAATTCTGTAATTAAGTTCCTCCTGGATGAACTATCAAGAGAGCAATTTCAGCGAAAACAGAAAAGAGATAAAGAAAAGCTCAGAGCTGAGACTTGTTGGCTCCATATTTCATTCTAGCCTATATCCACAGGCACATACCTGGGCAGGAAATGAGATTTCATCTGAAAAAAATCATCAGCAAAAGTCAGAGCTAGAGATGTGGCAAAGTGTCCACTTAGGAAGCAAGAGGCCTTGAGTGTAAGCCCCAATAAAGTGCTGAAACAATGCAAACTCCTCATCCCCACAAGACTCTATTAACATGTGCACAGGCTACTTAGTTCTGTATCTGGGTCTAAATGGGACCAATCTCTCTAAATATAGAAATCCCTTCTTAAAGGAATTTTTGTAAATAATTTCAAATGAAATGCTTTAAGATTGAAAGTTCTATGTAAAATCTCTTCCCACATCATCAAAACTAAGAATTCATTTCCTTGAGAGTGTGCCTTATTTTCAATGTCATTTACATAAGGACTTAAGCACAAGATTGGGAACTGTTTATGCTAAAATACTACACGTGATGACAAACTGTTTCTCATTTATGCATTGAAAGGCAAAGCAGATATTTCTGGACCTATTATGAAAATCTGTTAACCTTTGGCTTTCCCTCAGAGGATGTTATAATTCACATTTCCTAAATTTATCTACTTCTTCAAAATCCAATTCACGTCTTGCCCTGAAATGTCTGGCTATGTTTTATTATGTATACTGTTTTGGAAAGTGTTCAAAAATGTCTATTTGTGAGCATATTCTATTGTTCCACATATTATGCTAAACTTTTTATGTAGATTTTATCACTTCAACCTCAAAATAACTCTTTCAGGATTGTTACTATGTGCGCTCTCATTTTATAAATGAAAATCTTAGTACTTAAACAGGTATACACCTTCACTAAAGGAAACAAGGTTCCTGGAAGAATGACTAATCCACTTCTGGAGAAATTAATGTCAGAACCTGGGATACTTTGTGAGACAAGTAAGGAAGCATTTGGAAAATCAAACCACAGAAACCAGATTGAATGGTTTTCTAATGGAAAGATAGGATGTGTGAGCATCAAAATATTGATAGAAGTTAAAAATTAGCATTTATATTAAGACAAGCAATAGACTGATATGATATGATTGGCAGAGAAAATGATAAGTACCAGGTAAGCTTTTCTTTGCAATAGAGTTCCAGGTAGTATTAGTAATGGTAACATTACAAATCACTTTGCAATTGGTATAGAAACAACTTACTCAGAAATAACTCACTACTAGTGGATGGAAAATGACTGGGCAAAACTTCCCTGATGAAAGAAATATGAAAATATTATTTTTCTTGAATATTGTATTAATCAAAGAGAAACTAGGTACCTTTGAGTGGAGAAATACAGGGAATAACACCTTACCCCAGTTAATATTGCCAAAAAAGGAGCACTCCAACATTAAAAATTTCCCAATATACACAGTGACATGACACAACACCGCTTATATAGTATTTTCCCCAAAATGTATAACCACAATCAACTTATTTAAAAATTTAATGCCTATTAAATGTTATTTAAAAGAAAACCAGACTGGGGTCCAACAAATAATAGGGGAGGGAGGGAGAGAGAGAGAGAGAGTGAGAGAGAGAGAGAGAGAGAGAGAGAGAGAGAGAGAGAAACAAAAAGATCGAAAGAGTGCATTCTACTGTACCAAGAAAGGAAAATTTTTATATAGACATTCTGAGGGAGGTTGATTATACTTAAAGATTTTCAATAGATTGCTATATTAGTATCATATTTTAAATTGGTAACTGAATATAAGAGATTACTCTTAGAATGTACATGATGAAGTAGAGATAAAAGACCCTTATGTCAAAAAACTTGCTTTTTTATTTTCCTTTTGGCAGTCTTGGGGATTAAACGTAGGGCTTTGTATTTGTATTCTACCACATGAGCCACCCCTCCAGTCCTTTTTATGCTGGTTATTTTTGAGATAGGGTTTTTGAGATAGGGTTTTGCTTTTTGCCCAGCTGGCTTGGACAGTGATTCTTCAATCTACACTTCCCAGAGTAGTGGGGATGACAGGCATGTACTACCACACCCAGATTCTACTGTTGCCAACTGTTTTGCCCAGGCTAGCCTCTAACCACAATCCTTCCAATGTCTGCCTCTCAAATAGCTAGAATAACAGACATGAGACACTGCACTGGCTAAAACTTACATTTAAATGGCTGGGCTGGGGATATAGCCTAGTGGCAAGAGTGCCTGCCTCATATACACGAGGCCCTAGGTTCGATTCCCCAGCATCACATATACAGAAAACGGCCAGAAGTGGCGCTGTGGCTCAAGTGGCAGAGTGCTAGCCTTGAGCGGGAAGAAGCCAGGGACAGTGCTCAGGCCCTGAGTCCAAGGCCCAGGACTGGCCAAAAAAAAATGGTTACTAAAATAGTATGAGTAGAAGTGACACAGTGGCCCAAACTGGTAGAGCATTAACCTTGAGCAAAGAGCTCAGGGACAGTGTCCAGGCTAAGTTCAAGCCCCACAACTGACGATCAATCAACAAGAATAGTATGAGGTACAGGATTAGACAAGGAACTATAACAAAAATAATAACAATTGATTAATCTAGGTGATGCATATAAGGGTGCTTACTATGTTTCTTTCATCTTTTTTCTAATATATTTTTTCCAAAAACAAAGTTGGGAAGAGGTTTAAGCAACTTGTCAAAGATCCTCAGTGAGTAGTGATACTACACCTAGACATTTTGTCTGCAAAGCAGTCAGGGCCCTGAACCATACCTCATTATCACAGCAACCAGAGAATCATTAAAAAAGTCTGCTCAAAAATCTTTCCACAGTTTTCCATCTCAAGGAAAAAAAGCTAACATCTTGATGCACAATAGCTCACACAGCCCTGGCTCTATGCTAGTCAAGCATGGTCTGTGGACCAGGGATGGATTAGAAATGCAGAAACCCAGACCTATTGAATGGAAAGCCAAGCTTTAACAAGATCCCCAGGGAATTCTCATGCACATGTGCACACGTGCACACATATACACAGAAACCAAAGAAAGATTGCTTCTATGACTTGGCTTCCCGCTTCACTGATTTAATCTCCTGTCAGTCTCCCTCTTTCTCACTCCATCCACACTGAAAGCTGAATACTTGTCTGTTTCACTTTGTTCTACCCCTAGTGCCTAGAATAGTATCTGAGCCATGGTACTATAAATTTACTAAGAAGTTTTTACTTACTAAATTTTCTGTAATTACCAAATTATCTGTAATTCTCCTATCTCATAACTGTCCATATTCTAAAGGAGCAGAGCCTTATACAAGAAGCCTCCCAAAATATATTTAGCTCGTAAGATGAGTAGTCTCAGTTAAGTCTGCTGAGTCCAAATTTTCCCCTTTATCACTACAGTAATATGTGAGTCAGCTTTCTATTGCTATAACAGATGCCCAGGATAAATAGACTAAATAGAAGGAAGGGTTTATTCTCCCTCACTGTTTCAGAGACTTCAGTTTGTGGTCAGTTAGCTTCTTTGTGTTTGGTCCTGGGACAAAAAAAAAACAAACATCCTGGTAAGGATTATGTGCTGAATGAAAGATGCTCATTCAGGACAGCTGGGAAGGAGAAGGGAGAGAGGAAAAGAAATCGAGAAGTTGGGGTTCCAAGGTTGTTTTCAAGATCACATCTCCAGTTTGATGCAGTCCCATTTGTCCATCCTTTCTTTGATTTATAGCATTTCTGGGTCTTTGTTAAGGAAGTTCCGTCCTGTGTCAAGGAGCCCAAGTGTTTCTCCTACTCCTTCTTTTAGTGTTTTCAGGGTATCTGTTTGAATTTCGAGGTCTTTGATCCATTTGGAATTGATTTTGGTGCAGGGTGATATATAAGGATCTAGTTTTAGTTTGTTGCATGTGTTGAAACAGTTTTGCCAGCACCATTTGTTAAAGAGGCTATCTTTCTTCCAGGCTATTTTTTTAGCTCCTTTATCAAAGATTAAGTAGGCATAGTTCTGTGGGTACATTTCTGGGTCTTCAATTCTGTTCCATTGGTCTTCAGGCCTGTTCCGGTGCCAATACCAAGCTGTTTTTATTACTATAGCTTTATAATACAGTTTGAAGTTTCTGCAGGGCAAAGAACATAGCTCGCAAGATAAACAGAAAGCCCACAGATTGGGAAAAGATCTTTACCGGCCATACAATGGAAAAGGCCTCATATCTAAAATATATGCTGAACTAAAAAAATTACATTCCTCCAAAACAAAACCACAAAGAAACAATAGCCCCCTCAACAAGTGGGTTAAAGACTTAAAAAGAGATTTCTCTGATGAGGAAATGAGAATGGCCAAGAGACATATGAAAAAGTGCTCTACATCACTGGCCATAAAAGAAATGCAAATCAAAACAACATTGAGATTCCATCTCACCCCAGTAAGAATGTCCTATATCAAGAAAAGTAACAATAACAAATGTTGGAGGAGATGTGGCCAAAAGGGAACCTGTTGGGGAATCACGCTGCCCTTCCCCCAGCCCTGGGTGGGGATGTAAACTGGGTGGGAATGTAAACTGGTTCAGCAACTTTGGAAAGAGGTATGGAGATAGCTCAGAAGGCTAAACATAGAGCTACACTATGACCCAGCAGCTCCACTTTTGGGCATCTACCCAAAAGACCACAAACAAGAACACACTAAAGCCACCAACACAGCAACATTCATCACAGCACAATTTGTCATAGCTAGAATATGGAACCAACCCAGATGCCCCTCAGTAGACGAATGTATCAGGAATATGTGGTACATATACACAATGGAATTTTATGCCTCTATCAGAAAGAATGGCATTGCCCCATTCATAAGGAAACAGAAGGACTTGGAAAAATTATACTGAGTGAAGTGAGCCAAACCCAAAGAAACATGGACTCTATGGTTTCCCTCATAGGGAAAAATTAGCACAAGTTTAGGCTAGTCACAGCAGAGGATCACAAGAGCCCAGTAACTATACCCTTAGGAACACATAAGATGATGCTAAGTGAAATGAACTCCATGTTATGGAAACGACTGTTACATCACTGTTGTAATTACTTTTAACATGCGATGTGAAACCTTAGCTTTTATTATTGATGATCCTCTTGTATCACCTTCCTGTGGTTGTACCTGCACTATCTCTGTATCTTATCTGACTACATTGGAAACTGTGTATACTGGTATTAGAACTAGGAAACTGAAAGGGAATCCCAAAATCGAGAGACACAGGCTAAAAAGACAAATGACTACAAAAGCAATACTTGCAAAACTGTTTGATGTAAATCAACTGAACAACTCATGGGGGGAAAGGGAAAGGGGGAGGGGGGAGGGGGGAATGGGGGAGGATGTAACAAACAGTACAAGAAATGTATCCAATGCCTAACATATGAAACTGTAACCTCTCTGTACATCAGTTTGACAATAAAAATTTTTTAAAAAATCACATCTCCATTGACTTAACTTTCTTCCATTAAACCATCTCCCAGCAGAGCCACAGCTAGAGACCAAAATAGGGTTTGAGGAAAGACCTTCAAAATCCAAACTATAGTATATACTGTGAGAAAGTGATCATGCCCAGTAACTCTACTACACTGAGAAGGAAGATAGACCCTTGCTATTACATCACTCATTACCAATAGAAAGGATTTTCACATGTGGATTCTTTCTTCCTTTCTTTTGTATTGTTTACTCCACAAAGAAGTCAGGTCCATATTGTCTCATTGGCACCACTCAACAATGCTGTGTAACAATTATCATAGCAGAGTAGCTTTGCTATCTAGCTTTACTATGTCCTCTCAAGCAAGGGCAAGCAGTTGGCTGCTGGTGCCAACTTTGTACCTGGTATGCTACACCAGAGACAGTACCTACATTTGTGTGCACTGTCATGATTCTCTTTATGTTAGTACTCTTCTATCATCAAGAAGTGTATGTCATTTGATTTTCAACTCAGTGACCCGAAGTCTGCAAATGTGTTTTGGTTAGTGACTTCATTTTAAAGCATCTGACAGAAATGAATGCATACAAATCAAAGCATTCATCCTCTCAGTGCTAATCATGAGAGGTCACTAGATCTCGAAATACACTAAACTTTAGAAGCACTGGAAACTTTGGGAAAATACACTGATGCCTGTGTCTAAGCACAGAGATCCTTACGTAAATGGTTCAAGGGGAATCTCAAGCAATTGTACTCTCGATTTAAAAATCGAGTAAATGGGGGTTGGGAATATGGCCTAGTGGTAAGAGTGTTTGCCTCGTATACATGAAGCCCTGTGTTCAGTTCCTCAGCACCACATATACAGAAAAGGCCAAAAGTGGTGCTGTGGCTCAAGTAGCAGAGTGCTAGCCTTGAGCAAAAAGAAGCCAGGGACAGTGCTCAGGCCCTGAGTCCAAACCTCAGGACTTGCAATCAATCAATCAATCAATCAATATTGAGTAAATGTAATAATCATCTATATTTGAAAACCATATTAGTATATACTCATGAGCTCACACAGACTACTAACACAGACAGACTTATGCAGCTGTGGCCTCAAAAGAGAGAAATACAAAGCAGATGATAAAGAAAAAGTTACTGAACTGACCCTCAACAAACAGCATGGACCAGATGCAATGACCAGTGAAAGTCAATGAGGTGCCTAGAATCCATTTGCACTATTGATTTAACTGCTCACTGAGCTGTGGGTCTTTATTTGCTTGCAGTCCTTTTTTAGTATCAAGCAAGTCCCATCAAGAGGCATCGGACCACTTTCGATATTTCAACAACCTTGATCACCTTCAAGAAACACCACTTATAAAACACGAGATCTCACAATCTCAAGTCATCTACTGTATTATAGAAGAAATGGGGTAAAAATGAATAATTGGTACATATCAATGCTGCCACTTGGTAAATAGCAGCAATTACAAGCATAGCCTTGTTATTTGTCAATACAAAATAAAATTACATTGCTTTGCTATAGTTAAGTATCATCAATGTTAAAAATGAACGCTTTGGAAATTAGCTTCATATGTTTCACTGCTATCTAGTAGGATAATATGAGGACTTGTAAATATCATAGAAAGAGATTGTTTCTCTGAGAAACAAGCCTCATACTATTTCCAAATGCCTCAAATATATAGTTTGACCATGCTGAATGCAAAAATAAAGTTTTAAAACTTCAACTTCATGTCATGAAGAAGAAAAACCAGAAGCAGCCATTGATATGACTCAGCTCCTCATCAACCTCACTCATTACTGCAACCCCCAAAGGTCTCTTAGTTGTTATTTCCTGCCAACTCAAATCCTATTTCCTCCCTGAAGCTACCATGAGCAATCTGATCCATACAAAACTGGTTTTCACTTCATGATTCACTTGGACTAAGTATGATGTTGTATCATTAGTTATCCTCTTGGGGGATTTTAACTCTTCCAGCAGCTGAGCTTGTAGCCATGAACATGGGAATGAGGATGCCTCCCCAGCATACTGATTTTACTTCCTGTGAAGTAAATCCCCCATTGAGTGGTGGGATTATTGATTCATATGATGTTTAAAATTTTAACTTTTTGGGAAAAGGGTCTGATCTGGTAGCCCAGGCCAGCTTTGAACTTTCTATATAGCCCAGACTGGCATCAAACTCATGAGCCTCTTCTCAACTTCTCAAGTGCTGGGATTACTATGGCTGCTTTCAACTTTTAATGTTTTGAGAACCTCCATACCGTTCAATAATGGCTACAATAATTTACATTCCCATCAAAATTATTTATATGTTTTAATAAAACACTAAAAAGTCAGGAACCAAAAGCAAAAATGGGATTACACTAAACTAGAAAGCTTCTGCATAGTAAATGAATCAATCAAGTAAAAAAGAGCTTACAAGAATGGGAGGAAATATTTACTAACATCTGACAATACGTTAATATCCACAACACAGGGAACTCAAACAATTCAGTAGTAAAAATCTCAAGGAATCCTATTTTAAAATGGGCATAGGCCTAAGTACACAATCCTCAAAAGAAGATATGCAGATGGCTAAAATGTATATGAAATAAATATTCATCACTAATCATCAGAGATACCGAAATCAAAACCACAATGAGACATCATACACTCCAATTAGAATGACAGTTATCCAAAAGACTAGCCTAAAAGTTAAGGAGTACTGCCTTACTCAGAGATGGAGATCAGTATTTGGAATTCAAAAACAAATCTTATTTAAGTGTCCAGTTACTATGGAGCTCCCAAATTCTTAAGAGAAAGAGACCTGAATCCAAGTTACAAGCAAAATGATGGATGCTAACCCACAGTCCAACAAAATAAATACCAGGAATTAGGTACATGAAGTGGAGGGCAGGATCAAGGGGAGGAAGGCAGATGAATAAAGGTAGGAAGGGGGGAAATGCAGTCATAAAATCAAATGCATATTCTACAGCATTAAGAAAATTGAGAGAAGAGATGGAGTTGAGAACTATGGGGGAGAATAATGAAATGGGTGATATTAATCAAGATTTACTGTATTCACATACTATTGAATTCCTTTGTATAACTACATAAAGCTAAAAATAAAATTAAAAAAAACAAAGAACTCATGAGTGAGTGAGTGAGAATATGATTGCTAAGAGAAATAGAAGCCCATGAGAAAATAAAGTGAGCTGTAAAGAAAAATTAGGCTCCTCCCTGCATGCCTACATGAACGAAATAAGTGGAGGTAATATCCTAATAACTATGTTTTGTTGAAATCAGAAACTATTTCAATTGGTATAGCTTAGAGTTATCATTATCAGTTCCCCTTCCTCTATCTTGGTATAATTCTCTCCGGCTTGGCAACTCCCTGCCAAGAAATATAAAGTTTATTTATTAAATTTAATGGAAAAATCAAAAAGACAACATGTATGTGTTTGTGAACAAATAAATAAAATTTATAATACATTACTCAACCTTGAACTTAATATAATCTTTAGCTTTGGCAGCTATGGCACTTTTAATTTTTTTTTTACTTGTCAGTTTTGCTTGTGGTTTGAGGTTTTTCAATAAGCTTCAGTACTGTGGGGTCAAAGGATCAGGAAACTTCTTTTCTTC
This sequence comes from Perognathus longimembris pacificus, assembly GCF_023159225.1. Lineage (NCBI taxonomy): Eukaryota > Metazoa > Chordata > Mammalia > Rodentia > Heteromyidae > Perognathus > Perognathus longimembris. The sequence continues at coordinate 97,366,018 of NC_063188.1, forward strand.
CTTGTCTCTAGCAGGGCTTTTTCAACTTGACTGCAGGATGAAATTCATCAGGTTGTCTTTATATTTTCTCAAAGCAGTTGACACGTAAGTGAATTTGATGTTCAACAGCCTTTCTTCACATGTCTTGCCGACATTCATCCACAGTATTATAATATCTTCCTATCCCAAAGTTTTTACCAGCTGAGAATTGTTTTCTTCGCCATTATATACCTCAACAGACTTTATCTCAAATCAGTTCCATTTGAACCTTGACTTAAAATGTTTTATTGGTTTTCCTATTGTAGATGCCTGAGCTCTTCCCCAATGTATTGTGTCATGTGTAGGCAAAGAGCTAGAATACTGAAGTCTTTTTTATGGGGATGGAGAAGTATTAATTGAAATTTAAATGCCAGGAATAATGGAAATAAAAATAAAACATTTTTTTCTGGAGACAAGCAACATTTTCAAATCAAACGATGCTTTTCCAAAGGAATAATTGAAGTGCAAGAAGCTATAAAATTGACTTTAAATGAAACTGTGAATCATCCTTAGGTCTTACTTGTGCCACCCACTTCCGAATCACTGATACACTCAATGGTTTTGTTCTTTGCATTCGTTGACAGTGACATTTCTAATGATGGCTCCATATTTGGCTAGCTGGAACCAATATTATGATGAATAATCAAAGTACTGTTTAGTGTGGAAAAATACCTATGAGGGTTTATTTAGTGAATGAATGTAGCAGCTATCAGCAACTTTTGGTGTTTATGGTTCTGCAATTTTGGATTGCCAGTTAGTTATTGCCAGTAAGGAACTAGGAACATGTGAGACCCAAAGTAACAAAGGTATTGTTACTTGTTAGTTTTCCATTGTTGTCACTGATCACCAGCCTTCCAGATCCACTTTTCACCATCAACTCTTTCTGCTTTCCTGCTTTGTGCTCTGGAAAGTGATGTGAATGAATCATGCCACTAGTTTCATTTATCCTCTGGCTTTTGGTCTAGGCTTGGATAGTAAAGTGCTAGAACTAAAATGGTGGGAGAAAATGACATGAGTTTTACACCTTGAAGGATTATTGCAGACTTCCGAGGTCCCTGCTCTTCTTGTCAGGTGAGACATATGAATCTCTCTGCCTCTAGATTTCAGAACCTACTTCATTTATTCACATTTTGAGGACTTGAGGAGATAAGGTTATTACTAACTGGGATACTGAATCAATGATTTCCTACTATCTTTTTCACATGTTGATAATATTATTAAACTCTTCTAAAATTACCCAGCTTGCGTTTCTACCCGATTCTTCATAATATCCTCAAATTGCAAATATTTGTCTTCTAAAAGTTTTCCTATCAGTAGCAAAGACAAAGCATCAACATTAAGGAAAAGGATGTGATCAAATACTACACAAAAGAATGACAAAAACCGACATTAAACCACAAAGTCTCCATAAAATAGAGACAAAGGCAATTTAAAGACTGTTAGAGAACTAAAGTTGACCTGAGAAGATTTCCAAGAAAAGATGGAAGATGAAATAAAGTAATGAGGTAGGAGAGTAAGATAAAGAAACAATAAAAAATTCCTAGATGCCAGGTGCTGGTGGCTCATGCCTATAATCATAGCTACTCAGGAGGCTGAGATGTAAGGATCACAGCTCGAAGCAAGCCCTAGCAGAAAAGTCAGTGAGACTCTCCAAATAATCACCTAAAGAGGCTGGGAATATAGCCTAGTGGTAGAATGCTTGCCTCGTATACATAAAGCCCTGGGTTTGATTCCTCAGCACCACATATATAGAAAAAGCCAGAAGGGGTGCTGTGGCTCAAGTGGTAGAGTGCTAGCTTTGAGCAAAAAGAAGCCAGGGATCACCTAAAAAGACACCTAAAAAACAAAAGTAGAGCTGTGGCTCAAAGTGGTAGAGCACTAGCCTTGAGCACAAAAGCTTAAGAATAGCACCCAAGCCCTAACTTCAAGCCCCATGACTGACAAAAAAAAGAAAAATACAACTATTTGCTACTAACTCATGCTTAACCATTATAATGAGAGTATTCTTTAGTGTTCAGCGTCTTACCACCAATTTTGCCTTGTACAATCCCAAAACTGTGAGCTTCTTATTTCTTACCTTCACTTATTAGATCATGTGATTGTTCTAAAACTCTTTCGTCAGAATAGTAAAATGGAAAATAGTCACATCTGCCCTTTCCATGTTCTAAAATGGCTTAAAGGTACAAGTTAGGTAATATCCATGAGAGCACTAAGGTAAGCTAAATAAAAGATAATTCACATGAAAAAGTTGCCATAGAAAGATGAGATGGTGAGGATGACAAGGTAAAAATATCTCTCTTACAAATTCTTAGCAATGGCCTGGTGATGTAACTCAATTGATAGAGTGCTTTCCAAGCAGATATGAGCTCCTGTGTTCAATCCTCAGAACTAGGGGGAAAAGGACAAGTTCCTCACAATATAACAGTATGCCTTGATAAAATGCTATAACATAATTTAATCACCTAGTAAAGGATTCTGACAGCTTGATTCTATGTTCCCTTCAGTTTTCATTAGTATAAGTTATGTTCTATGCTATAAAACATGTTTTTTAAATTTTTTTTATTGTCAAACTGATATACAGAGCGGTTACAGTTTCATACATTAAGAACGTGTTGGTTTTTGTGTATTACTTCACAGTTCCTTTTACAGCAACTAAAATGATATGTCCCATATGTACAAAACCTCTTCTGTCAATTATCTCACAAACAATACTGAAAACAAGTCATGAATACAAAGATGGTGACTATAAAAACAATGTCTGTGGGAAGATGTTGGTAGTCACATCACAAAAGTTTCCGTACTCCTACTATGGAAATTCAGGTGACCATGACTATCACCTTCTTTTCCACATGTGAATGTTGTGTGTCTACATCCACACTGCACATGATTATGAAAACACAGTTTATGATCTTAGAAAAGAAAGGAACAAAAAAGGAATATGCCTTTCACATCATACCAGTTCACAGAGATACTCTGAAGTGAATGAGAAAAGAACTAGATAAGACACAAAAGAGTAGCTGGGTGGGCTATGGCTCAGGGCTATAATCCTATCTACTCAGGAAGCTGAGATACAAGAATCTCAGTTTCAAGTCAGCCTGAGAAGACAAATCTAAGAGACTCTTACTTTCAATTAAGCAGCAAAATGCCAGAAGTGGGGGTGTGGCTCAAATGGTAGAGGTTAGCAAGAATGCAAAGCCTGTGAGGTAGAAATGTGGCATATTGATACAGTGCTTGCCTAGCATGCATGAAGCCCTGGGTTAGATTCCTCAGCACCACATAAACAAAAAAAGGCTGGAAGTGGCTCTGTGGCTCACGTGGTAAAACACTAGCCTTGAGCAAAAGAAGTTCAGAGACAGTGCTCAGGCCCTGAGTTCAAGCCCCAGGACTGGCAAAAAAAAAAAAGAATGCAAGGCCCTAAGTTCAAGTCCCAGTAATAGCACAAAATAAAGAAGCAAAAGAGAAAAATAAGAGTAGGATTTAAAAGATTGTGATGTCCAATGCAATACTTCAAAACGATTCTCATCCAAGAACAAATGAAATTACCTAGTATTAACTAGTTAACTGGTTCTATCATCAATGAAATATCCAGCACAATCAATGATACCCTGCATTATGCTATAGGAATTATTAATAAAATTTTTTGTACAAAACTTTCCTCTCAAAAAGTAAGCATCAATATCATTATATACCTGATGGTGTATGTACTACAATGAGAAATTAGAAGGTATTTTCTCTGTAAAAGACTGCCTTTGTGGCATTTTTTCAAGTTAACACTTAACTTAGAGCTACTTCTATTACAGCTTTTGCAGCAGTGGCTTTTTTATTCCAGATTCTGGCTGTACATTTTATTGTGGTAATAAAGTAATAGGAACCTGATCTCTTTTGAAAGGGTTTGCAGAAAGGGTGAGTGCACCATTGGCACAGGATAGTTTCTGACCTTTGTCCAGTGAAGTACAAATGAGGTCACAGAAAATCTGATTTTTCCCCTAATTGTCTTTATTCCAGCATGTCTTATGTCTCATGTAACGATCTCTAGTTTTCATTACTCTTTCAGAACAATAAGACATAGTTCATACAATGGCTAAGTCAACTCCACAAGGTTTCTACATCAATATTAAATTTTCAAGTTGCTTTAGTGTTCCTTGGCTGAACCCCTACTGAAGGATACCCATTCTAGCATTCCACGTCCCTCTTATTCTTTTGATCACAGAGACCATAGAAAATGTCTGAAGAGAGATTTTTAAAGACCTCATAAAATCTTTGCCTTTAGTGACAGTCCTGACATACAACAAGGAAGTCAAATATAGTAGCTCTCTTTACATCACACAGGCCCATTCAGATCCTGTTTCTACTAACCACTTGGCAATTCTTCTAACATTTGAATAAAGCAAATGCCAGAACACTGATAATTTTGGAAACTAAATGTTTTCCTCCTTTAGTAAAAGGCTTGCTCTGATGTTAAAGGTAGAATTGTGTCACTGCTATGGGTGGATTCGGAAACTAGATCCAGATTATGTGTATCATTTTACAGGAACACAATCTTGGAGAAGTGACAAAATTCACCATGCTTTTGTGTCCCTATCTACAATTTGGTGGGCACAGTTCTGTGGCAAAGATTTTTAAACAAAGATGAATACACATTAAGCAATCCAATAAGACTTGTGAGCTCAGATGTTCCCCTTTGGTTTCTGTTCATTTATATTGTTTTGTAACTCTGAGGGGAAATAGGCCCCTCAGGCAAAAGTCGTAGGAGACAGAGTGAAATGGTGCCCCTTAGAATTATACTAACACAATATTACAGAATAAGACTGACCCAAAGATTGCATGAGGCACACTTATAAATTTTTATTAAATTATTAAATTTTTAAATTATTTTAAATTATTAAATTATTAAATTTTATCTAAAGTGAAAATTTAATGATATATCCCCTATTTTTATTTGCTAAATCTGGAAGTCCTACCCAATCATAAATAAGAAAGAAGTAGAAAGATATTAACTGGGCCAGTAGCCACACACTATGAAAAAGAAAAGAAGGATTAACATAACAACTATAAAGGGAATGAAAAATATATATTCTGAGTGCATAATCTCTATTGAAGACACATTTACAATCTGAAATAAAGTAAAGGAGCATGGACTATTAGAAATAGATCAAATAATAAAACACAAAAAGATGAAAAGTAATAAGGCCAAACTGAAGAAAAGAATCAATGATGATAGCAAATTCACTTTAAAATAAAATTAAGAAGTCAGATACTTTCTACTGTGAAAGATATAATGATGTGAAAAAAAGAAAGAAAGAAACACAAAGCCAGGCACAGGTAGCTCAGTCCTGTAATCCTAGCTACTCAGAGGCTAAGAACTCAGGATAAAAATCTGAAGCCTTCCCAGGCAGAAAAGACCATCACTATGTCTAATTAACCAGCCAAAAAAAAAAAAAAAAAACAGAAATAGAACTGTAGCTCAAGTTGTAGACCAACAGCGTTGAGTGAAAAGCTAAGGCAAAGTGCCCAGGCTCTGAGTTCAAGCCTCAGAATCCCCCATGCTCTCACACACACAAAGACAAGCAAGAGCACGGAGCCTTGAATTCAAGCCTCAGTGCCACTCACACACAAAAAGAAAGGAAAAGAAACATGAGACTATGATACAAGCCCAGAAGATAAATGCAAATGAACAATGGGCACATAGAAAGAAATAAAACAAAGAAACTCATCCAATATCTAGAAGATCATGATTGTACCATAAATAAAGCAAAATAAAAAACATCATATAATATATAAAATCATAAATATGAGACAACATTCCAAAGCTATAAGCAAAATGTATTCTGAAAAAAATCATAATAAACTCAGTCATAACCTGGCTAAAATTATTGAGGCTCTTGAGATGCTGGATCGAAACTTCTATACCTGGACCAATGAAGATCATGGTTATTGCTAGGCTGTGGAAGAAGTAGAGGACCAATTACAAATCATAAAACATCATGAAAGGGCTGGGAATATGGCTTAGTGGCAAGAGTGCTTGCCTTGTATACGTGAAGCCCTGGGTTTGATTCCTCAGCACCACATATATAGAAAATGACCAGAAGTGGCACTATGGCTCAAGTGGCAGAGTGCTAGCCTTCAGCAAAAAGAAGCCAGGGACAGTGCTCAGGCCCTGAGATCAAGGCCCAGGACTGGTTAAAAAAAACAATCATAAGAGGCAAGCTGGTGAAGATATAATTCTCAAAAGAATAAAGAAATATAGGCATCCAGCCATAAAAACAATATATACATAAACAAAATGGGAGTATTAGCACCTTCTAGTGCTAAGAGACAGTGGAATACCATCTAGAGGGTTCTGATAGAGAATATATAACTTGATAATATTATACTCACATAAAACATAACAGAAAAATATCAAACTTGTTGAATTCTGATTTTTGACCTGAACTTCCCTAATATTTAGTGATATTAAGCATTTTTCATCTGCCTATTGGCAATCTATTTGTCTTCCTTGAAGAATTGTCAAGTCCCTAATGAACTGGTTTTTTGTAGGTCTTGTACTCACAATCATCATACCTCAGCTTCTCAAGTGGTAGTATGACGTATGTGTACTCCCATGGCAGTTCCTTAATATATTTTTTTCGTTTGGTTATTTGTTTTAGTCTTTATTGAGTTGTAGGAGTTATATATTTTGAAGATTAACCCCTTATGGGACATAAGGTTTGCTCCTATTCAGTGCTGTTACCTCTTCACTGTTATTTTGTTTCCTTTGCTAAGCAGATTTCTGGGTTTGATATAATGCTACTTGTTTGTCATTGTTTCTGTTGCTTGTGTTTTGGTGTCATTAGCCATGAAGTCATTTCTAAGGCCAATGTCAAGAAAATTATCCCCAGTTTTTGTTCAAGGAGTTTTAAAATTTTAGATATTATATACAAGTCCACTTTGAGTTGATGAAAGTTAAAAGTCCAATTTTATTCTGCTCTTTGTGGGTATCCAGCTTTCTCAATACTATTTGCTAAACAAATTTCCTTTCCCCATTGTATATTCTCAGCACTCCACCAAAAATCAGTTGATTGTATATGTATGGATTTCTGGTCTACATGTCTGTCTTTGTGCCAGTATCATGCTGTTTTCTTCATACTACATTTTTGAAAATGGGTAGCGTGATTCATCTAGCTTTATTCTTTTTAACATTCACTTGATTATTTATGCTTTTTTGTGGCTCCATATGAATTTTAGAAATTTTCCCACTTCTGTACAAAATGAAATTGGAATTTTAATAAGGATTACATTGAACCTGTAGGTTGCTTTTGATATGTTAACAATACGTCTTCTAATCCATGAATACAAAATAGCTTTCCATTTGTTTGTGTCTTGTTTGATTTCCACATGCAATTCTCTCACCTTTTAGTTAACTTTGTTCTAAGGTATGTTATTCTTTTTGGTGTTATTGTAAATTAGATTTTTTCCTCTAATTTCCTTTTCAAATGGTTGCTAGTATAGAAAATGGAACTGGTTTTTATGTGCTGAGTTTATATCTTAAAACTTTACTGATTATTTCTAACATCTTTTTATTGCATACTCAGTGTTTCTGTATTTAAGATCATGAAATATGTAAACTAGGATAATTTTCTTTCTTTTTTAATGGGATACTTGTCAGGATGGTATTATTGAAAACACAAAAGACATGTGTTGGTGAAGATTTAGAGAAATTAGAACACCTGAGTATCATTGCAGTGCAATGCTGAACAATCACTATGGAAACCAGTATGGAACTTCCTTTAATTTTTTTTGTGCCTGCCGTGGGGCTTGAACTCATGGCCTGGGCACTGTCCCTTAGCTTTTTCGCTCAAGGCTACCACTTTACCATTGGAGCCACAGCTCTGCTTTCAGCTTTTTTCACTGGTTAATTGGAGATAAGAATCTCATGTAAATTCTTGCCCATGTTGGCTTTGAACATTGATTCTCAGATCTTAGCCTACTGAGCAACTAGGATTACTGGAATAAGCCACCAGCAACCAGTCTTTAAATTTAAACAAGCAATTACTACTAGTACTATCTGATATAAAAATGCTACTTCTGGGTATTTATCCAAAATAACTAGAATCAGAATCTTGAACAGGTATTAACACTCTTATTGTCATAATAACACTATTTGCAAAGGCCAAGATGTAGAAACAATCTAAGTGTCCAGATAAATGGATCATGAAAATGTAGTATTTTTAGACAATGAATATTATTTACACTTTTTTTTAAAAAAAGAAAAAAGGTGATTCTGCAATATGGAGCAAAATGGCTGAAACTTGAGGACATTATTCTAAGTAAAGTATGCCAGATACAGAAAGACCAACACTTATATGGAAAATCTAAAATAACAAAACTCGTAGAATTACACTGTAGAATGGTAGTTTCCAGAGGCTTGGGAGAAAGTTACTAATAAATGGTTATAAAGTTTTCATCAAGGAAAGGAACAAACTCTATACAATTGCTGTACAACACCATGCCAGTGAGAAACAATCTATCGTTTTAACAATCTATTTTTTAAACAATTTATTTTAAAATATTGTTAAAAGAAGTGGGAAGTTTTCTCTGTGGTAAAATACTTGCTTCATATGTAAAAGGTTCTAGGTTCAATCCCTAGAACTTAAAAAAAATTTAAAATGTTAGATCTTAGGTTGTGTTCTTACCAAAATAAAATTAAATGGAAGTCATCCGAATATAAGAACAATAGGGAAAAAAAAAGACAGCTAGAAAAACACACGTACTGGAAATAAAAGTAAAAATTGCCTTCATCTATAAATTTCGTGACTTTTGTATTAGAAGAGCAAAAGGAATCCTTAAAAGCTACATCAAAAAAGAGAATTTGGTAAAGTGATAGGATACAAGGTCAGACTACAAAAATTGATTTTATTCATATAGAAGAATAATATACTATTGGAAAATGAAATAATTTAAACAACAGTTCTATGAACAAACAGTATGTGGGAATGAATTCTTAATGACAGGAATGTGAGATCTCCAAAAACTTCAAACATTCAAAAATTGTTGGAATTCTATAATATAGCCTCAAGGCTGAAATTCTAGTACACAAACAAGTCATGGTATGAATGTTCTAATGCTGAGCACTAAATCCATTTAAGTACAAAGCTAATAAATAACTTCCTCATCTATAATGATCACCTAAGTGATCTTTAATTTTATTTTAGATTTCCAACAATTAGAAACTTGCAATTCTTTTTTCTTACTTTTTGAAACAACATCATCATCTTCATTCCCACAGTTAATACTGTATTATGTCTTAACAAATACATTTTCAATATGAGGAAGTCTCCTTGCCATTTGGGGTGAAAGAAAATTAACTAATGATTAAGAACCTCACAAGACTTCACTAGTCACATTCCTTTTAGAAATAGTTGCAAATAATTATTTTTTATCCATGCAATTTTACTAAATTCCACAAATATATGCAGTAATTGTTGTAAGTGCACCCAAACTCCAATTGTCAGTGGAAATGGGACCAATCAGGGTTACAGAAGGGACAACCAATTCATCCTGAAAGAATGGGAGAAAAGTAGAGAAAATATTTAAATTGGGATTTAAATATAGAAAAGATAAATAAAAATATGTAAATAGGCAGAGCTATAGGGAAGAGCATTCAATGCTGATGAAGTTTCTGTCATTAGATGTGGTATAAATGTAGAATATAATAACAGATGACACTAGCAAAAAAGAGGAAAGGAAGCTTTTAATCAGGTTAAGTGGGGGAACTGTTGGACATGGTTAATGATGAAAAGTCAAAACCATCTCTGCTTAATGCAGAATTGATCCCATGGGAAAATACAACTATGCACTTGCCAAAGGTTTGTTTTTTTTAACATATTATTTCCAGGAAAATACTGTGGAGAGAAATAAAATGACTGGTAATTAAATAATACCAAATTTGATATAAATAGAGACTTGAAAAAAGGAATTATGTATTTCTCCTTCCTCATTTGCATTTCCAGCCTAGCCTGGGCTAGACTCTTGGAAGAATAAAGAAGCATGGAAAAAGTCTAATATCCCTTAACTAATGTTATATTAGACTAGCCATCACCTAGACCAAGGCCCCAGGGAGTATAGGTGGGTACTGTCATAGGGTATGGATGTGAAAAGCAGGACATAAAAATGGGGCCTGTAATCAGTTTACAAAATAATGAAGTATATAAAACTAAGCGACTCATAGGTTAACATAGGCAGTTCATTTTGATGACTAAAGAATCCAGTTTTCAAAAGGAAAAATATTCAGCATCTACCTCTTCATTTGGCTATGACAATATTGCTTCTTTGTCTAATTTCCTATGAATTATATGTCTCAGCAATTTCTTTCACTTTTCAAGATTATTGGTTTCTTTTTTTATCACCACATCATTTGATTTCCCATTATCCTATCAATATGTCATACTGTTTATTAATAATAAGATTCATTACACCTGAAATCTATTTTACTTTATGTATATTATACCATTTTATTCTTGATTTCTTCTGTCTCAAAGGGATCCCATATGTTGGGAATCTAACTCTTCTGATTCTTATTAAATAAAAAATGCAAATCAGCATGTCTATAATATAGAGCATTAAAAAATGGAAACAAACTCAATGAGAACCCAGCTGGTGGCAAAAAAGAATCAGGACTGGAATGGAAACAGTCTGTGTCCACAAAGATTCAAAATAAATTTAAAAATATGTCTAAATGTGACTGCTTGTGAAAAGCAATGAAAATACAGCAAACAATTAGGAAGACTTGACTGACAAAAAAAACTCTACTGAAAAGGAAAGCTCCATTGATCAGAATATAAACATTAAGTTATGATACAGTTATTCTGAGACTTTTATATATTTAAAAACAAAAAATTGATCTCATCAAAATGTGACTCTATTTGTTTACTTTCTTTGTGATGAATGTGCAACTTAGGGAAGTTGTTTTGGATATATATCAATAAACATACTTGATTGTCTTAAAGGTCTGCCATATTTAGCATGAGTAGGTAGTGCAGCCTCTGTCCAAACAAAATATGCATTGCTATATTATTTCTCCTATTTACAACAGAGATAGATGCCCTTATTTTTGTCAGTTGGCAGCAACCTCATTGTGAAGGTTTCCGTGTCCTTCAATCAAAACACTTTGTGAACTATCTGTTTTCCTGAGTCATCTGTGATTAGGAATTAATTTGAATTTTCTATGACCTCTATCAAAAGGACAATTCTCTCTCTCTCTCTCTCTCTCTCTCTCTCTCTCTCTCTCTCTCTCTCTCTCTCTCTCCTCTCTCCCTCCCTCTCTCTCTTTCTCTCATGTTATTGTTCACAAATGAAATGCTCTGGACTTAAAGACAAAAATATTTTAGTTTACAATACTGGACTTCCATATAGAAGCATGTAAATCTTAATTGTTATGAATTGTGTGATACCTACATAAAAAAGAAATGCAGATTGGGGCTCAGAAAAGTGGCAGTGAAAATAATTTAAGATAATGAAAGCAAAATACATGTTTCTCCTTTCTTCTTCACTGTCCTTGCTAAATTGTCCTGTGGTTGTAACGGAGGTAATCTGCATGGTTTAGTGTTTGTGGCAAAGTTGTTGTCAGCTCTTGCAGTAAGTTTAGATGGATTAGGTATTAAGCAATATAAACTTAAAAAAAAACAGGGCATGATCTTTGTACTCTTGGGAGAACACAAGCAGAACCTTATAATCGCTTGCTAATTACCCCAAGTAAAGTAATTTGTTTTATCTGTCTGCCATTTGATTCCTGCAAAATGCAAGGAAAAAAACTATTATGGGATTTTATTCACACTAATTACTACTATTTTATCATGAAGACTGTTCAAGCATAATCCTCTTTCCTTGGCTTGCTTTCTCCTTAAATTTAACGTCTTCTGGTAGGCCAAGAAGTAATTTAAACATCCTAGACTGTAATAGATACTCCTAATTTCTAGCCTCCCACTGTAATAATGTGCAATGATTAGAGTAACCTGGGACTCTAAATCAACAGCTCTTAACAAGTATTGTATAAAGCTTTTCTTGGTTGAAGGTTATGGAGTGGATAGTAGGTCAATATCGTAAAGAATGCTGTTACACTTTTATAATGCCAAAGTTACACAGCATCCCTTAAAAACTAACCAAGGGCTCTCAGACACTCACTTCCGTATCTTTCAAATTAATGCACTATGTTAGGTATGATAGATTACATTATCACTCAGAAAGTATTCACTCCCTACCCCACTCCATATTATAGAAGGCTTTCTTCGCTCCATTGTTACTAAAACAGTGACTTGCTTCGATTGAGAGGATGTTATTGCACACACATGACAGAAAAGGCCTGAGATATTCTTGTATGGTGGGCTTTTGCCATGTCCATAAGAAGAATATATCTCTACAAGGTAGTCTCAGAACAATGAGAGATATGTGGGACAGACTTTGACTCAATGGAGTCTGCATTCAAGCCCAGCAGAGCCCCTACTAGACCACCAGTTTCACTCCATCTGACCTATTGATATATAAGTCAGAAGAAATATGAATTCTTTTTTTTTTTTTTTTGGCCAGTCCTGGGCCTTGGACTCAGGGCCTGAGCACTGTCCCTGGCTTCTTCCCGCGCAAGGCTAGCACTCTGCCACTTGAGCCACAGCGCCGCTTCTGGCCGTTTTCTGTATATGTGGTGCTGGGGAATCGAACCTAGGGCCTAGTGTATCCGAGGCAGGCACTCTTGCCACTAGGCTATATCCCCAGCCCCAAGAATTCTTGTAAGTCTCAGAAACACTGTTGCTGTTATGGAACAAAAGCTAACTAGAAATCCGAATGGCATTGTTCGTACTTTTAAAGAATGAGAATATAACTTGGAGAAGTAAAACAAGAGCGTTCCTCAGAAATTAAGTCAAATAGCCATAGTTGCCTGTATGAAAAGGAAGAGAAAGGGGGGAACTGGTTATTTCCATTTTAGAGGTTGTGTGCGATATGACTTTGATCTCCTGAAAAGGGGATCTCCATGTTGCTAGATGAAAAATAACTCACATAAAGCCTGATTTCCCTTTTGTCTTATCTATTCAGGATGAGTTCTAAACACTGATGGCTTTGAGAATGGATACTGACAGTCTGAGTCACAATATTAATGAGATATATTGGCTAATAGAAACCCTGAAGTTTTATATCCTTTGTTGAGCCCATTAACATGAAATCCAGCTCTGGCAGTATTCTCTTATTTGAATGGCTGGTGTGGTTTCTTTGATTGAAATGACTGCTCTGTTGCGTTGAATGAATGGCACTGCTAAAATATCTTCTGTCAAATATTGATAGCTAATTAGGTGGATTTTATCATAATAGTCAACTGTACTCACACAAAAGGAAGAGCTGTTAAAGATTTTGACAAGGAAATAAACTAAGCCCCAGAACCTCACTGTTTATTCAAAGCTCATTTCTAAGTTTAGCACTCAAGTAAGGAGATTTATTTTTATAAAATCAGAAAATGGTAAACCTAAGGGTATTTTAAGAAAAATCACTAGTGAGATTACATGCTATTATAGAATTCCTGAAATTCTTGACCAACCAGCTTTTTAGAAACCTCACACTTTCCTAATTGGTAATGCTATTTACATTTTGTAGGAACAGCCTGGGGAAGTTCTCCTCATAAAGAAATAGTCCAAGGACAAATAAAATTGCTGATGCTTGAGACTAAATAAAGACATAGTGCTTAATACTTGGCAAAGATGCCCATATTGGGGAAAATCTGAGGCACTAATGCAAACATAGGAAGCAAAACTGAACACAAAATGAGAAAAAAAAATGGAGTTAATCTGAAAGTGTGAGGGGAAAAAAGAAAGCTGAAGAAGTTCAGTGATTATGCACATGACCATATAAAATGAAATGAAATACAAGAAATGAAAACGAGTTTTTTTATAATATACTGTTTGCAGTTTTTTCCTTTCTTTTTTCATTTGATTTATGTCCTGTTGTCACTGTTTTTTTTTCTATTTCTGTACCCTTTTCCTTGTATTAAGTTTATCTGATTTGTGAAAGGGTAAGAAAATCACCAAAATGATGGGACAAAGGATGAACCAATGCAACAGTGATAATCACTAGACACTATGTTGAAAATGAACTTTACAACTTGGAGTGGAGGGGAGCTGGGGGGTACAGAGAGAAAATGAGAGAGGGGGTAACTCTGTTCAAAAAGAAATGTGCTCATTACCTTACTTATTTAACTGTAACCCCTCTGTACATCACCTTTACAATTAAAAATAACGGATCTTGAAAAAAATTAATGGATAAATATACAAAAATATTTGCACAGAATAGAAAAGAGGAAGCAGTCCAACACTCAAACTAAACTAAACCATTCTCCAGCAGTGTTGTTCTTTGTACATACATCATAATTGAGAAGAGTATTTTATGTCACATGTTATTGTGTAAGTAAGTAAATATGCCAGGTGTTGCCTGTAAAAGAAAAAAAAAAGAAATTACCATAGTACGTTGAGCAGAAGACCAACTGAGAACTCCAATTAACAAGTTCCAGATATAAGAATGCTCAGGATCTGGGACATCATCATCATAGGAAAGAGGATGCTGGACACCAAGACTACTAACTTTCTGTTCCCATACATTTTTGTTCTCACTAGCTTAAGTACAGCCATTACCTTTCTCATTGGACGACACTGGGAATTTCTAAAGAATAGTGGCAACAAATACACTGATCTATGAAGACTTTGAGATGGCTCAGTAGATATCACTCCTTCCTCACAGATTTATGAATTATTCTTAGTAAATGCACATAAGTCATTTAGCTAATTCATAAGTCTCCTTTCCAACAGCCCTGTTTTGCTTTGTTTCTTCGTTTCATGTGTAGACTCTACTGCAAGCTAATTCTTCATAAATAATACTCAAAGGGATGATACAAAGTTGATTTCACAAAAGGTTTATGATTACTTAAACTAGGTAATGATAAAAAGCAGTAATATCATTAGCTACATACAGTGAGTTTTAATATACTTCATGAAGACAAAGAGTAAAATGAAGTCATTGCCTTCAAACAGCTTCTGATGTAATAGAGAAACTTTAAAGATGATCACATATAGCCAGGAACTGATGGCTCATGCCTATAATCTACTCAGGAGGCTGAAATTGGAGGATCATAGTTCAAAGCCAGCTGGGGCAGAAAAGTCCTCAAGACTCTACCTCCAATTAACCTGCGAATAAACTGGACTAGAGTTGTGGCTCATGTGGTAAAGAACCAGCTATGAGTGTAAAAAAAACTGTCTGAGCTGCACTGGTGGCTCACATCTGCAGTCCTAGCTATTCAGAAGCTGAGAACTGAGAATTGTGATTTGAAGCCAGCCCAAGCAGGAAAGTCCATGAGACTCTTATCTCCAATTAAGCACCAAAAAAGCAAGAAGTGCAGCTGTGGCTCAACTGTTAGAGTGCTAGCCTTGAGCACCAAACTTCAGGGACTATGACCAGGACCTGAGTTCAAGCCCCAGGACTGGCACAAAAGAAATGAAGAAGTGTTCAGTATATCTAGCCATTTACAAAACGCAAATCAAAACAACATTTAGATTCTAGCAAATCCTAGTTAGAATGGCATATATATCAACTAACAATGACAAATACTGGTAGGAATGTGACCAAAAGGGAACTCTACTACACTGTTGGTGGGAATGTAAACTTGTTTAACCACTCTGGAAAGCAGTATGGAGGCTCCTCAAAAGACTAAACATAGAGCTTCCCTATGACCTAGCAATCCCACTCCTGGACATTTATCCAATAGAACACAAACAACACCACACTAAAGTGACCCGCACAACCATGTTAATTGCAGAATTGTTTACCATAGGTAAGATATGGAATCAACACAGATGCCCCTCAGTGGACAAATGGATCAAGAAAAGGTGGTATATATGCACAATGGAATTCTACTCATCCATCAGAAAGAATGATATTGTACCATTCATAAGGAAATGGAAAGATTTGGAAAAAATTATATGAACCAAAGTAAACCAGACCCCAAAATATAGGTTGCATGGATTTCCTCATTTGTGGTAGCTAGAATGTGCCTACAAATCTACAAGTAAACACAATGAATGATTTAAATACACACACACACACACACACACACACACACACACACTTGGACATGATAAATTATATAGGTCTCTAGAAAGTCACACATTGAAACTAAAGGAGGCTATGCATAAAGGCAGATTTCAAAGGCTCAATAGCTATGTACACATAATTGTATCAAATAATATTTTATGAAATGAACTCCAAGAAAAGGAAACAGGAGACTTTTTTAGTTGCCGTTGTTGCTGGTTTTGTTTTCTTTTCCTTACATCTTGTTTGTTTGTTTGTTTGTCTTTGGGAAGGTAAGTGGGCACAGAAAAGGTGGAATAAAGGGTGAAAAAATACAACAGTGTTAGTCACTAGACACTATA
The DNA here is from genome assembly GCF_023159225.1 of Perognathus longimembris pacificus. Lineage (NCBI taxonomy): Eukaryota > Metazoa > Chordata > Mammalia > Rodentia > Heteromyidae > Perognathus > Perognathus longimembris. The sequence continues at coordinate 97,382,472 of NC_063188.1, forward strand.
TAGAAAATAAACTATATTATAAATGGGGCTTGGAGGCAAAAAGTGGGAGGAGGTAAGAGAATGGAAGACATGGGTCAAAAGAATTGTACTCACTACATGACTCATGTAACTCTAACTCCACTGTGTACCATTCCTACAATAACAATAAAATGTATGCATACATACATACATATATATACATACATACATACAAACGTACACTGTCCAAAAGTGCAAGGCCCTGAGTTCAAGCTCCAGTATTGGCACAAAAAATAGTTAAGTAGTTATTATATGTCAATCATTGTTCTAAGTGATTTACTTCTGTGTATTCATGTCATTTCCATAGAAACCTCATAGGATATGAACTATTATTGTCACTATTTACTAGCTGAGGAAAGTGAAACCCACAGAGGTTTAAGTACCTTGCAGAATGTCATACAATCTGTAAATGGTAAATGCTTCTTATAATGTCACAAATAGCTATGAGGAAAGAACAAATGCCAAGAATAGAGATTTTTTTCTAACTGGGAAAACACAGGAACAATAGCATTTGAAGTGAATAGAAAGAGTTAACTTTGAGCCAGTCTACTTTGTTCCTCATTAACTACGGAATCCAAAAGAGGATGACTTGCACAATATATACATAGATCAATAACCATGTTATACATCATAAATATACACAATTATCATTTTCTTTTTTTGCCAGTCCTGGAGCTTGAACTCAGGGGTTGAACACTGTCCCTAGCTTCCTTTTGCTCAAGGCTGGCACTCTACCACTTGAGCCACAGCGCTACTTCTGGCTTTTTCTGTTTATGATTTGCTGAAGAATCAAACCCAGAGCTTCAAGGCAAGCACTCTACCACTAAGCCACATTCCCAGCCCCACAATTATCATTTTCTATTAAAGATAATTTTATCTAAAAAGAGGACTGATTAAAATGACATTTGGAAATTTTTTCAAGTTTGTGTACTCTGTGCCATCAAGGAACCAATCACCTAAGAAGAACATTCTCGGGCTATTTAAAATATGTTGGTTTTGCAAGTATTGCTTTTGTAGTTGTTTTTCTTTTTTTACCCTGTGTCTCTCAATTTTGGTATTCCCGTTCAATTTCCTAGTTTTAATACCAGTATACACGGTTTCCAATGTACTCAGATAAGATACAGAGATAGTGTAGGTACAACCACAGGAAGGTGATACAAGAACATCATCAATAATAGAAGCTACAGATACACATGGGACGTTGAAAGTAGTTACAACTGTGATATAACAATCGTTTCCATAACATGGAGTTCATTTCACTTAGCATCATCTTATGTGTTCATAGGGGTATAGCTATTGGGCTCTTGTGATGCTCTGCTATGACTTGCCTAAACCTGTACTAATTATTCCCAATAAGGGAGACCATAGAGTCCATGTTTCTTTGGGTCTGGCTCACTTCACTTAGTATATACTTTTTTGGTCTAAGTGAATGGAACACCTCATGGGGGGAAAGGGAAAGGGGGAGGAGGGAGAGGGGGTATGAGGGATGATGTAACAAACAGTACAAGTAATGTATCCAATGCCTAACGTATGAAACTGTAACCTCTCTGTGCATCAGTTTGATAATAAAAATTTGAAAAAAATAAAATATGTTGGTTAAGCAGGGTGTTGTTGGCTACTCAGGAAGCTGAGACCAGAGGATTACAGTTCAAAACCAGTCCAGGCAGGAAAGTCTGTGAGACTCTTCTCTCCAATTAAGCACCAAAAAGCTGGAAGTGGTGCTGTGGCTCAAGTGGTAGAGTGCTCACATTGAGCACACAAAAAAGCTCAGGAATAGGGCCTAGGCCCCGACTTCAAGCCCCACAACTGGGACTCACAAAATAAATGTATCAGTTAGGTCTTCTAAGACCTTTAAAAATTACAGGATTTCTGTTTTTTCAGAGCATAGTAACCATATGTGACATTCATCTAGCTCAACAAACTGACCCCAATAATGATCAAATTTATAAAATAGTCTGCATTATGGGTTAGACTAGGGGTCAGCAAATTACAGGCCATGAGTCAAATCCAGTCTGCAGCTTATCTTTATAAATAAAATTTTACTGAAACACAGCCACAGTCCTTCATTTACACATCGTCTGTGGCTATTTTTGTACTATAATTGCAGAGGTGAGTAACTTACCACAGAGACCCTGTGGCCTCCATTCTAAAATATTTAGTGTCCTTTTAGAGAAATTTTTTTCTGACCTTTGGATTATAAGACTTTAGAATGATCTCCCAATTTCATGAAAACCTTACTTTACCATTATTTGAAAAATTCCTTTTGACTCCATTCTAAGGCTTCCCTGATGTTTTTAACACCTAGAACACCAAAATTATCATGTTCCAAATAAAGTAAAAACCCAAACCATCCAGATTTAGGGCCTCTTACTCATTTATTAATTTTTTTCAAAACAATTCCAACCCAAGCAAGATAGTATACTCCTGTAACCCTAGCACTCAGAAGGCAGAGGCAGGAAACTCATAAGTTTGAGGCCAGCTTGAGCTACATAGTGGGTTGCAGGCCAGTGTAGGTACAGAGTGAGATTCATTCTCAACACAAACCTTAAAAGACATTCAGAGTTAGTGTCATACAAAATAATCTCTTCAATACAAAATATTGACACTTGGATACATGTATATAGTGTACTTTGATCACATTCCCATATGCCCTTTGTTCTCTCTTACCCCCATCCCTCTCCTATTGGTCTTTTTCCTTTCCCCCCAAATAACCCTACTTTCATGTTTCTTTTAGTGTAAATTAATTGTACAGAGGGACTGTAATATTTTCATTCATGCATATAATGCCACTTTGATAATATTTACTTTCTGCCTCTATTACTTTTTCTTAACCCCTTCTTCTATTCCCCATTTAAACCATTTCTAGTGGATTTCATTGTGCTGTGTGTGTGTGTGTGTGTGTGTGTGTGTGTGTGTGTGTGTGTGTGTAAAATGTCATATATATCCACATCACCCTCTTCTTTTCTGCCCTGGTCCATCTTACTAGTTCCCGCCACCAACAGTCTGACTTTTAGAGTATGTCATAATTATTTAGGTCTAAATTCTGCATATAAATGACAACATGCAATATTTTTTCCTGAGCTTGCCTTATCTCACTCAACATAATGATCTCCAATTCTATCCATTTTCCTCTAAACAAAATAATTTTATCCATCTTTGTATTTTTATTTTTGGTGGTACTGGAGTTGGAACTTAAGGCCTTGGGCTTGCTAAGTATGATGCTTTATTTTTCCAATAGGGCCTTGATTTTTGCCCTGGAGCCAAGGTGGACTGTTATCCTCTGTAACTGAAAAGTAGGCATATGCCACCACACCCACCTTTGTGTTAATAAGTACTTGTATAACTTTTTTTGCTTGAGCTGGCTTCAAACCATTACCTTCCTGATCTCCTAATCTCTACCTCTTGAGTAACTGGCATTACAGGCATGAGACACTATACCTGGCCTAATGTCATTTTTCTTTCCACTGTATACATGTAACACATTTTCTTTATTTTTTCATTGGTCCCTAAGAGTCTAGGCTGATTACATAGCTTGGCTATTATGAATGGTGATGCAATAAACATAAGTATCCAGGTATATGTATTGTTTGTATGTTTGTAGTCCTTCTGATATATGCCTATCAATACAACAGCAGGATTAAATCGTAGTTCCATTTATAGTTTTTTGAGGACCCTTCATACCATAATGGCTTTGTTTCCAAAATGACTGTACAAATTACATTTCTACCAACATTCCTCTTCCCATTCTCTCAAGCATTTGTTGTTATTTTTTAATGATTGCCATTCTGACCTTATAATATCATCTTAACAATCCCTTCAGGGAGCATGATGTGCTGCAATAATATTCACAATAATGCATCAAAATTACAAAGTTAGGTTTTCACTTCAAGCCTCCCAAAGAAAAAATCAACATTTGATACTTTTTCCCCAACAACCCCTGCAAAACTTTTCTCATACCCCCATCTTCTCATTGATGATAATCTAGCCATGATCCTAATCCCTCTGCAAAATATTATAAATCCAATATTCTGGTCTTCCTTCTCCAATTTTACATTGAAATCTTTTTTTTTTTTTTTTGGCCAGTCCTGGGCCTTGGACTCAGGGCCTGAGCACTGTCCCTGGCTTCTTCCCGCTCAAGGCTAGCACTCTGCCACTTGAGCCACAGCGCCGCTTCTGGCCGTTTTTTCTGTATATGTGGTGCTGGGGAATTGAACCTAGGGCCTCGTGTATCCGAGGCAGGCACTCTTGCCACTAGGCTATATCCCCAGCCCCTACATTGAAATCTTAACCCCATGCAGTATGACTGTATTTGGATAAGGCCTATAAGAAAATATAGAGGTTAAATTAAGACATGAAAGTGGGGCCCTAAGCCTATAGGATTGGTGTCCTTAATAAGAAAAGAGAAACTAAGTTGTTTCTCTCCACATACACAACCAAGGTCATATAAGCAAAAAGGGAAAGGCAGCCATCTACAAACCACGAAGAAAGTTCTCTGTAGGAAGTGAATCTGTTGAGCTCCTTCCTAATCACCATCATCTACTTCCAGAACTGTGAAAAACAAATCTATTGTTTAAACTACACAGTCTGTAGTTGTTTTTTAATGCTAAGAATAGAGCAAAGAATAGAGCTTTAAAAAGTGGTACTTTGGGTGTGTCAATTCCTCCTCAAGAATGTGCATCTTGCTGATGTTATCATCTATGCTTCAGCGACTACAATGCCATTTAAGTTATTATAGCTCTTATCTAACATCTCAGGTTTTACAAATCTCAGCACGTTTTAAATTTAACTATCTCTAAATCTAATTTTGTTATAATCAACGAAAGTTAGTTATTTTGCAAGCCTTAATCATTTGCCCTACACTGTCAGGAATATCCTCAATTTGTCCATTTTAAAATCCTGTTTTCTTCTTTGTACCTTCAGTGTACTGTGGCAGTCTACTGACTTCTACCTGCGAATCAAACCTACTGCTTACCTCAACTCATTTTGTACCATGTACATACTGACACATACAAATTATGTATTTTTTCAGTTAACCAAAAACTGTTCATTAACATGAAAAAATAAAGAAATTAAATTCATTTTTTACAACAGCAACAAAATACCTAACATACCTAGAAGTAAATTCATGAAAAAGCACACAGGGCATATAGATTAATTGAGTAATAGTAAAACTTTGTGAAAGCTTATTTTAATGGAAAGACTGAATAAATTATATAAATGTTATATTTTATATAATCAACTATTTCCAAATTAAAAATTAGTAGCAGAATCCTAGTATGATTATTTGAATCAACAAAATTAGTGCAAATTTTATCAAACACAAAAGGGGTTATAGCAGACAATAAAATTTGAAATAAAGAAAGAAAGCTATAAGGGAATTAACAATATTAAATATTAGACAGATATGATTACTAATATGATATTGTATTGACACAAGATAAATAAGCATGTGAACATATAAAATAACATAAATACTACTATATAAAAGATTTTTAGTATTTCTTTGGAGAAATATTATAAGCCAATGGATGTAATTGACTATAATTTAAGCAATATTAATTACTTGAAAATGAATAGGCTTATGCTATTAGTGCTTGATTCAGCACCATATATACTAAGAGTAATGTATGAGCTGTAGAGCTAACTTTAAGAATTAAAGCCTTAAAATGGAATAAATAGATAAATATATCTTCTCTATGTGAAAAAGTCACTTCATACCATAAATGCAATGAAAATAGACTTGCTTTCCCAAAAGATAAAAATCTCCACATTTAAAATATTAGAACTAAAATGTAATGGCAAATAATATCTGAAGCAATTGTGGCAAAGGAGGGACTCAAACAATAGGCAGTATAGTGCTGTGTAACTACACCCACATACTAACAGAGCTTCATTTCTGGTTATTTCCTTCTTTGAAATACACACACACACACACACACACACACACACTTGAATTTATGTATATCTGAAAACTTTGGCAATGTAGAAATGATTTTTATAATTAGAAAAAAAGCAGTGAAGCAGGAAAATATAAATGAAAGAATAAATTACTACAAAATTTCTACTTAGCAGAGACAGGTTTGCTTTGATTAGAAATTCACCAAAGATTTTTTTAATGGAAGAAACTAATACAGGAATTAGTACGTAAGTGATGGCAAAGGGCTCTCCCCTAGAACAGGGGTTGCTTAGAGTCTTCATTCTGGAAGTAGCTTTGGTCAAAAGGACAAAGCCAAAGAAAAAGAACTTTGGAACAATACTAAAAGCAAAAGCAATTTTATAAAGTATAATATACTGCTCAATGAATTATACACTCAGACTGAATCAAATGTTATAATCCAATTGAAAGCTTTCTACTTCCTTCTCACGGTTTATGAATAGTCACAAAAGTGTACAATTAAATTACTACATCAGTATTCACTTTCAAATAATAGATTGATAATGTTAACACATATGAAATCAAGAGAATTTAAGAGAAATCAAGAGACAATCATGTTTCCAATATGGAGTAGGTATTAGCAGACAATCAGAAGTTAGAATCAAGAACCTATTGTTTGTATCTTGCCTAAAATAACATGTGTTGAAAATGAGTGTCATTGAATTTGAGTTTTGAATAGAGTAAAATTTAAGTCACCACTCTAACAATTATTTGTAAATAGATTACCATATGCCTCTGTCATATGAGGAGTCAATGCAATGAACAGAGTAAATAACTCTCCCATTTTGATGAGCTGTTCAGTCCATTAGGATTGCAGAGAAAAAGCAGGTGCGTACAGTGTAATATGAATTGGAATGGACATAAAGAGAGTTTTGATAGCACATAAGGAGCATTTATCTCAGATACCAGTGGTCAGGAAACCTTTCCAGAAGGATATACTTTTAGCTTTTCCAATGCTGTGACAAAATATCTGAGAAAGCAACTGAATGGAGAAATTTTACTTTGGCTGGTTTCAGAAATTTCAGTCCATGTTCTCATGGGTTCATTACTTCTAGGTCCTTGTGTGGTGATACAAAATATCATGATAAAGAATGTGTGGTAGAGGAAAGTCATTCACCTCATGGTGGACAAGAAACAGAGAAAGAAAGCCCAAAAAGCAGGTGCTATGGGTAAGGCATATCCCACGTAACCTACTTCCTCCAACTAGAAGTTACCTCCTAACAGGACATTCACTATGAATTCATCGATGGATTAAATCTTTGATGAAGTAACAGCCTCTTGATCAATCACCTGTCAATAGTGCCAGTGGTGGAGGGCCAACACAACACATGTGTAGTGGTGGACATTTCATATTCAAATCATAACAGAGGGTAAAAGTTAACCAATTAAGATGTAGTAGATTAGAGTTATAGGCAATAAGAAGCAACAGGTTGATGCTGAAGCATAGAAGATGAAGGAAGGATGATGAACAAAATAGGTAGAAGAGTTTAATCAGGTTAGGATTTTAGACTTCTTAGAGTAATTTTTTTTAATCTGAACAGAAGTGAAAGAGGTGATTTAATCAGCTTCCCATAGTTTAAAAATAGGAAGAACAGGGAGAATCAGTGAGTTCAGCTAGGAATTTCATACAATGAGACAAGATTTTCACCTAGGCTTGAGAATATGATGATGGAGGATGGAAAGATATCAACATTTTTTAGCAATATTTAAGACTCAGAATGTTAAGAAACTGTGATTGAATGTAAAGAAAGTCTTAATACCCATATAATAACAGCCATCCAACTGAGCAGATAGGTTTTTGGTTTTTTGAAAATAGTATTCCTTCCTTATCCTTTCAGAATCTGTGGAACTGTAGTGATGCCATCTCTCACTCCTGATAGTAGTAATTTAGTCTCTTTTTTTCTCTGATGAATGTAGGTAGAGGTTCATTAGTGTAATTGTTGTCAAAAAGGTCACTTTAGGTTTTACTGAATACTGTCTTCCTTTGTATTCTATGTCATTGGATTCTACTCCGATCCTTATTTTTTTGTTTCTTCTGCTCATTGTTAGTTTTACTTGTTCTTCGTTCTCTAATTGCTTCATTGTTTTTGCTATCAAACTTTTACATTGACACCAGAGCACTATTCAGTCTAGGGCTCTTTATTCTCTACTTCTGAGTACTTAACCAATGTCTCCATGAATTATTAGGTTTGTTCACTCTAGCCAATAGGAATAGTATTTCTAGCCCTGAGTGAAAATGGGAGATTGGTTGTTCTAAAACTTTCAAGTGACTCTTCCATAGTGTCCTGTAGTTCCCTCACAAGAATATATTGACCCATAGTCAGCTGAAGACTTGAAAGGGACCTGTTTTGAATCACTAGAGTCCCCTATCTGTACAACTTTTTCCTTTCCCTTTGACTCCCTTCCATTTTCTGGCCTCCTGTATGGACAAATTTGGCCTTTAGATGTGTGAATACACAACACTCATTGCTCTAAATTCTCAGAGAGAATCCTGGGGGTGAAGCCCAGCATTTTCCTAAGCCATTGATATTTTGTTTCCATCACTGGATAGTATGTAGGAGAGAAGGTAAATATCCATATCTGATGAAACTTGTATTAGTTAAGGGGTCGAACAAGGTAAGATATGAAGTTGCTTCCAAATCTAATATCCGATGGTTTATGTACAATGTTAAAGGAGTAATTATTGTAACACAATAGGAGAAAAATGTCTGTGCAATAGATGCAATAGACATAAAGGGAAAATGTTCATTCATCACACTAAAATGAATGGCTAAGTGACATAGAAGTGAATGAAGAGGATGATGATTATTACTTCATTAGCAGTGAAAGGGAAGTAAAGGGTATGATATCACTGATATACTATAATGTTTTCACATTTAAGGAACATCTTGGAAAGGCCAGCAACCTCAGCACAGGGTTATTATCTGCAACCTTAGTATGCTATAGCACATGTAACAATAATTGCAGTCATTAAATGAGCTGTCTCTAGAATGCTTTCAGCTTTCCTACAAATAGCTAAAGACAAAGATGTTCTGTTGGATATTTACCATCCACTGCTTTTGATTCATCTTTTGTCTTCATAAGAGAAAAAAATTGCAGGGCAACATGTCACCTTTCTGAATAGTCACTTGAGAACAGTATTGATACCCATTCCTACCTACCTAACCCTACATTGTCTAGGCAAATCATTTGTAACCCAGTCTGTGCAACAGAGTGAAATATATTATATTGGAATTTACAAAAATTATGAGAAACTTCAAACCAACTCTTACACTTTGAAACTTCAGAATATTAACCAATATTTGTTATTTAAAGTAATACAGTGCCCATCTAGCTAAGTAGTTACCTCTGGAATTTTATTTATATAAAATTAGAAGACTTTTCCTTTGCTATCTTTGCTTTGGCTTAGCTTAATTCATATCTGTTGGTGCTAGATGAGATGACACAAAGTACAATATGATCATCAGTACTGCCCTTAGACCTGGACAACCACGGCCCCTGCCCTTCAGGCGGATCTGCTCTGGCTTTCCTCTGGCCAGTTAAATCATATATACACAGGTGCATATGGAAAGAATAACAGGCTTCACTTCACGTTTCCCTTGTTTTCTCTCCAAGGAGGCTGCTGAATATTATGTGTCCAAACTCATGGCCCAGGAAGACCCGAAGAAACAGTAATACCAGGGAATTTCTGCTCCTTCCCTTCCCTTTAAACTTTATGTTTGAAATCCCAACCATGAAAGAAAAACAAAAGGAATGCCAGGATTCAAAGCTATCTTATTTTAATTACTTCTTTTCAATCTCCCCTTCTTAGTTAAAAAAGCAACCAGGATCATTGAGCACTTCTGTGTTTAACACAGACGAATGGCTAAAGTCTGGGAATACAGAGACTGCTGGATTCCAATTAACTTTCCCACTTAACTTTGATTGCTGTGTTACTCTAGATGAACTCACTGTTTATTAGTAAATAGGGTGAAGATCTCAAAAATTAATGATGGCATTGATTGTAGCTACACAATGAGACCCAGATGTTTCTATACTTGCTGCTTCCCCTCCTTGACCCTCTTTCCTACAATTAACCAGAGGAAACACAAATATGTTATTCAAGAGACATGACTCAAGAGTAAACTACTGAAATCATTAAGGATGAAACTTTGAGAAATACCTTGTCTTAGAGTGAGATTCTCCTAAGTTATGTAACACCATATGAGAACTACTAACAGGAAGAATAATGCCATTATTACTGGAGCTGTAGTAGATCAGGTAGTAGAGTGCTTGCCCAGAAAGTAGGAGGCCCTGAGTTCAAAGCCCAGCACTACCTAAAATGCCATTCTTCATACATGAAAATGGAATATTAAAAAAAATTAAAGAGACATTAAACATGCATAATGATTTGACATCAAGGCCAAATTTTGAGAATAGTATATGCGACCATAGAGCAAGGCTATATATTACAAACCCAGTCATAAAATGTAACCCCCACTGAGGATTAATCATACATATCTATCTTTACTCTGATCTTACTGGTCATGTTTAAACTTCCTTTCTTTAATGAATTACCCTTTTACCACAGGGTTTTGATTGCAGAATGATATACATAATATAGCCTATCTAGAATTGCAATCAGATTCATTGCATCTGGTCAAAGATCTTACAAAATTATCAGATAAAAGACCAAATAAGCCAGATGCTGGTTGCTCAGACCTGTAACCCTATCTACTCATCAGGCTGACATCTGAGCATCATGGTTCAAAGCCAGCCCAGGCAGGAAAGTCCATGAGGCTCTCATCTCCAATTAACCACCAAAAAGCAGGAAGTTTTACTGTGGCTCAAAATGGTAGAGCACTAGCCTTGAGCAAAAGAGCTCAGGGACAGCACCAAGGCTCTGAGTTCAAGCTCCATGACTGAGAGAAAAAGATCAAATGAATTACAAACTTCAGAGTAAGCTACAGAGATAGAGAAGAAGAGATTAGTAGCACTCACTAATCCTGTTTCCTTTTCTGTTCATAGGGACTTGGTTGCCTTGTAGTTAAGCAGAACCATGTGACTGAGTGTGGGAAATACACTAAGAGGAAGAGAATAGAATAGCCATGTTTCATTTTCACACTGAGGCAATGAAAAAATCATACATTATCCTTACTCCCTTATGTCAGCCCTCAGAAACAGTGTAGGTGATGTGTTATGAATGCAAAATCACAAGATGCTGCCTACTTGTATTTTTGAGTCACTTACTCTTTGGAAAGATGCTTCCCAGGAGAATCTACAGAAATGCAACAGACTTTAGGCAAGTAAAAGTAAGCCGTTGAGATATAGATAAAATGTATTGGTTGTTGTTAATGCTTAACCTATCCTAACTAGGATACATATGTTACTAATATGAAGATATTTTATATATTAAATGTGGTTTCATAATTGCAATCATTAGATTAATTGATCCTTGAGTTGATTTGGTGTTGTTTCTAAACTATTTCTATGTGTATATACAGTATATGTGAATATATATGAATTTTTAACCAAAGAAAGCCTAAAATTTGTATAAAAAATCATTTACTTTGACTTAAATTTTTTTTTAATTTATTTATTTTTTCTCAAATTTTTATTTTCAAACTGACGTACAGAGAGGCTTTGACTTAAATTTGATTTGAAGACATTGAGTTTGAATTACCCTGACAAATTTCTGACATCAGACACTAAATCACTGAATCATATTTTCCTAAAAATGAAATGAAAAAATTAAAACACACTATTTATTAATAAATTTAGCTTTGTCTTGGGCTAGATCCACAAACAAAGCCCTTCATATGCATGAACAAGCACACACAGAAAGAGATATGCAGTCCACTCTGCCAGAGCTCTGCTAAATTCAAGAAACACAGAATTAAGATGATCACCACCTTCCAGGAGAAAGTAAGGAATAAAATCATAAAAGTATTATAAGATGCAGTAGGTTTCTATTATCTGAGATACAATGGGAGCTTGGTGGAAGAAGAAGAAAATAATTCTTCCCGGAAGAAAATGTCCTCATAAAATATGGTATAAGCTGAGTCATAAAGAATAAACATTTTCCAGGTGGCAAGGAATAAGAAAAGGCACTGCACATGCAAACATTCAGACATGAGAGAACTCATTAATTGTTTAGAGACTGGCTGAAATAGTATGCTTTCAGGATAATTGTGAGATGCTAGTTAAGAAAAGCAGGTCAGAACAAGATCACAAGGGAGATTTTTAAGCCAGGCTCTTTCAGTTATCCATTATTGCATAACAAGCCACTTCAAAACTCGGTAATTTAAAACAATAGCTGATGATTATTTATCCTGTTTCTTTGATTTGACTGGGCTTCTGGGCTTATCTTCATGATCCTTTTTTTGTTTTTTGAGTTTTATGATGTAGTCAAATGCTGGCATGGGATGAAAGCTCAGTGGGTAGGACTAGAGCTTCAAGACAGCTCAGTCAAATGACTGGCTATTGTTGCGCAGAGCACAGCTGGAACTGTCAACTAAAGCACATCCCCTCACATATGGCTAAAATGTCTCCTAATTGCACAAGAAGGAGTGTCTCAAAAGGAATTGGTCCTAGAATAGAAAGTAAAACAGACACTCTCTTAACTTCTGGGTCCAGTAACAGGAACAGCTTTCCTTCAGTCATATTTTTAAATGAAAACACTCACAACAGCCTATCCATAGTCCGTAAAAGAGAACATAGAACTTATTTCTCAGTGGGAGGAGATAGCAAATAATGTGTTTATCTTAAGTCTTCTTCTTCTTCTTCTTCTTCTTCTTCTTCTTCTTCTTCTTCTTCTTCTTTTTGCTGGTCCTGGGGCTTGAACTCAGGGACTGGGCTCTATCCTTGAGCCTCTCTCTGCTCAAGGCTAGTGCTCTACCACTTAAGCCACAGCACCATTTCCAGCTTTTTCTGAGTAGTTTATTGTAGGTTAGAGTCTCACAGATTTTCCTGTCTTGTCTGGCTTCCAATCGTGATCATCAGATCTCAGCATCCTGAGTAGCTAGGATTACAGACATGAGCTATCCACGCTCGGCTTCAGTCTACTTTTTATGAAGACATTAAAAGGGAAGCAAACAAGGATTGTCAAAAGGATTCTTACCTCTGAGAAAGATAACAATGATGACAAAAAGGATGAACTGGATGGTGGAGGACATGACTAGAATCTGGTGGCTCAATTAAAAAGAAGCTCACATGAGAAATGATGAAGTTTTGAAATGCTGAAAAGTTCTATAAGGATGGAAAATAAACAAAGTTCTAAGAGACATAAATGATAGGGCATGGTATCTAGTTTTCTATAAGCATAAAGGAAGAGGAAAGCAAGTAAAATTCACTTCTAGAGCTGACCGCTGGTGGCTTATGCCTATAATTCTAGATACTCAAGAGGCTGAAATGTTAGGATCACAGTGTGAAGCCAGCCTACACAGACTCTTATCTCCAATTACAAAAACTTCTGAACACATAAGATGATGCTAAGTGAAATGAACTCCATGTTATGGAAATGATTGTTATATCACAGTTGTAACTACTTTCAACATCCCATGTGTATCTGTAGCTTCTATTATTGATGATGGTCTTGTATCACCTTCCAGTGGTTGTATCTACACTATCTCTGTAATCTTATCTGAGTATATTGGAAACCATGTATACTGGTATTAGAACTAGGGAATTGAAAGGGAATACCAAAATTGAGAGACACAGGGTAAAAAAAGACAAACAACTACAAAAGCAATACTTGCAAAACTGTTTGGTGAACGTGAACTGAACACCTCAGGGGGGGAAAGGGAAAGGGGGAGGAGGGAGGGGGGTATGAGGGACAAAGTAACAAACAGTACAAGAAATGTATCCAAAGCCTAACGTATGAAACTGTAACCTCTCTGTACATCAGTTTGATAATAAAAATTTGAAAAAAAAAAACTTCATTTTTAGAGGCTGCAATTCTCCAGACCTTGATGGTCTTCTCTATATTCAAAATTAAGCAGGTATTCTACTTCCTCTTTTTAATTTTATCTACCAGGAATTCCTTGGCAAAATTACCAAAATTATCACCTGGCAGAAATTAAATTTAATAAATCTGCCTATATTGGAAAAATTGGAGACTTTACAAGCTGTGTGGCATTCAGTATTACAAAGCATTCACGGTCTACAAAGAAGCCTATGTCTACCTGAAATTATTCATATCCTTCTTTCAGCATATAGTTTCTATTTGGATCACGTACAGCTTTAGCCATTTCAGATGAACCTCCACTTGAATTTGGCAGCAATGAACTGAGATCACTAATTGCCATAAACATCTACTGAGAGGAGCTAGCAATTTCCCCTCATTGCAAATGAACTGCTAACTACAGTATAGACAGGCCAGAAATAAGGCTACATATTATAGTCAATTGTTTTCAACAAAGATACCAGGAATGTACAATAAATTGTAATGGGAAAAAGATGTATATCTACACGCAGAAGAATGAAATTTAATGCTATTTTATCTCATAAATAAAACAACTCAAAATGAACAACCTACATTTAAAACCTTAAAACAAAAATCTACAAGAAGAAAACATAAAAGTAACTCTATTACATATGCCCTATAAGAAAAACTACAGAACAATATCCTTGATTAATGTTAATGCAAAAATTCTCAATTTCATATTAGAAAAATAAATTTAACAACACACGAGAAGTATTATACACCATGACCAAGTAAGATGTATACCTGGAAAGCATGGATAGTTTAGCATGTGTAAACAGTGTTATTAACCATAATAAAGGGGGAGAAATACACAATCATCTCAAATAATGTAGGAAGAACTTTTGGCAGAAATCAACATTCTTTCATAATATACTCACAAACTAGGAAAATAAGGAAATTATCTCAATATGATAAAAATATGAGAAACACACAACTTCACATGAGAAGCATACAGCTAACATCACACACTCAATATTAAAGATAATTTCTTTCTTTAAGATCAGGAACGAAACAAGGATTGCCTGCTCCTGTGTTTTGATTCAACATAGTTTGGGGTACTAGCCAGAGTATTTGGGCAGGTTTAAAAAATATGACATGGGCTGGGGATATAGCCTAGTGGCAAGAGTGCCTGCCTCGGATACACGAGGCCCTAGGTTCGATTCCCAGCACCACATATACAGAAAACGGCCAGAAGGGGCGCTGTGGCTCAAGTGGCAGAGTGCTAGCCTTGAGCGGGAAGAAGCCAGGGACAGTGCTCAGGCCCTGAGTCCAAGGCCCAGGACTGGCAAAAAAAAAAAAAAATATGACATGATTGTCAAAGGGCAACCATTTAGGAGGGGAAAAGTGGGAGAAGGAAGGAGAAGAGAGACAGCTATGGGCATTCATATGATAGGAATATGTTGTATATATACATGAAAACAGCATATTGAAATTCCATAAAAACTCAAAAAGGAGGGAAAAGAAAGAGCTAAGAAAGAGTAATAAGGAGGTGGGATGAATTTGATCAAGGTACATTATATGCATGTATGTAAATATCACAATGAAATCCTTTGTACAATAAATTTATGCTAATAATTTTTAAATTACTAAAAAGGCATTCTAATCAGAAAGGAAGGAGTATAATTATCTTTGTTCACAGATGAGTTGATATTATATGTACATATTCTATTATGCCATTGTGATTCCTATGAGTTTCTTATTCCTGGATTGTATAATCAGTCACTATATGGACAATTTAGGGGAATTCTTTTCCACAAATAGTTCCTCGGTATTTTCTTTCATTTCATTCCTTGGTTCCTATTTCTTTCTTTTTTTGGCCAGTCCTGGAGCTTGAACTCATTGCCTGAGCACTGCTCCTGGTTTCTTTTTGCTCAAGGCTAGCATTCTATCACTTGAGCCACAGCACCACTTCTGGCTTTTTCTATGTATGTGGTGCTGAGGAATCAAACCCAGGGCTCCATGTATACAAGGCAAGCACTCTACCACTAAGCCACATTCCCAGCCCCAGTTCCTATAAATTTCATCCTCTGGAAAACATTGAAAAAATAAAAGAGATCACAGGTAAATTAACAACATACAAAAGTATATTATTACTTACCTATGATTATAACTGTAACAGAATTAATGATACCATATATAAAATATTGACAAATTACTTGGTTACATACATACATACATACACATATGTTAAATGACTGTGATTTGAAAGTTACTTCACAACTTCATATACAAATGAATGCCTTTCGGAGGCTCCCTCAACCACCTGACTAGACTTCTTGCCCAATTTTATCAAATTGGACTTCACATCAATGTTTTCTAGCCATAACTGGACATCTTTGTTTCTGTTTTCTTTTTCCTGAAAATTCTCTCCCACTTCCTCTTCCTAATGAACACCCCTTATTCGTACCTCATAACCCAGCTCAAGTCCTTGATTTCAAGGGTGTCTTGCCTCTCAGAAATATTCTATTATAATACTTATCCCCATTTCTCTGTAATCAACTACATAAACTTGGCCTCTTATAAAATATGAAAGTCTCAAAGTCAAAGAATGTGTAGGCATTTTTGTACACCTTACAGTTAAATAATTCTGAGTGTCTGAAGGTCTTCAGTAAACTCAGTTGGTTTCACTGATGAAATACACAATAATATCTGGTATTTACTAAACAAGATATTCATTTCATATGCTGAATTTTTACCTTATTAAATCTGTAAGGGGATAATTATAACCATGTTATGGATAAATGAACTAAGCTTCATAGGGACTAAATAGTCCACAATTTCAAAACCCTTAGTAGCAAATTTATGATTCAATCCAAGTTGACCATTATTCTAACCCCCTCCAGCATTAAATTATTGTACATCTATGTATAGGTACATATAGGTCCATATGTAAGTATGCATATATCTATGGCAGAGGTAGGTAAGTCATTGCAATGCAAATGCTTTGGGCTTCTGAATTCAATATACTTACTTGCTCTTTAGCATTTGCAAAAGCTCTGATATGGAGAAATAAATGAACAGAATAAGAAAGAGTAATTAAGATGCTACAAAGTAAGCATGGCTTATGATCATGAATGCAATGAGTGGTTTATAAAAAGAATGGAAAATAATTAATCCAAGACAACATCAGTGCACAATTATAGTGAAATTAAGTTAGAGAGATAGAGAAGCATTAATGCAGAACAATAGAAAGCACTTACAAAAAGATCAACAGTAACATTACTGGCCAAAAGATGATTTAGGAGAAGAAAGCTTATTCTCAAGAAGACTCTGGACATGACTGACCTCAAGGTCACAGCAAGCATGCAAGCAGAAATCGCAGTAGAGGGCAAACCTTGTACTCTAAGATAGAGAACCATCAACATATGCATGATGGATGAAAGTTATGCAAGATAGTGGGCTCTCTAGGAGAAAGAATAAAGAAAGAAGCATACAGGACAGAACTGTAAAGCCAACAAAGATCCTTATGTAATGAACAATCTGTGCACTTTCGGACATTCACAAGGTACAATTATTATTAAACATAAAGTTTATTCCCTGTATGATATCCTAAGATTTTAAAAGAATTTTCATTTTATATGGTCCTTAAATAATCTAGCCAGGTATAGTATCTCATTCCTATAATCCCAGACACTTAGGAAGCAGTGGACTGGAACCCTATGATTCAAGGCCAACTGGGCAAAAGAAAAATAGCAAGACACTTTCTCAAAGAACAAGCTAGGCATAATGGAGCATGATTGTCACCCAAGCTACATGAGAGGCATAGGTAGAAGGATTCTCGTCTGAAGCTCATCTTGGGCAAAAAGCATGAAATGGTATATAACATAAAACAAAATGGCAGTGCCAGTGTTAGAGCACCTGCCTAGCAAGCTCAAGGCCCTGAATTCAATCCCCAGTCAAGAACAAAGAAATCCTTATTAAATATCTGGGAGGTGCAAAGCCAGGTGGTGATAGAGTAGAACAGAAAAGAACTAGGTTGTGATGTTCCGAAGGGTTTCTAACTTCATGGAGAAGGGTGTGAAAGTGGAGAGAACTATGAATCTAAATGACAAGTTGGAGACGAATGAGGACGCAGTGAGTGTAACAAGTAAGCAACCTTAGTGACACAATAAAATAATGAACATGGGATATTTTTAAAGCTCACTTTATTGCTCTAGTGTAGAGTGCTCTCAAGTTCAGAAGGACAAAAGTGATAGCTCTTAAATCTTTCTCACCTATTGTCCCCAGCAAACATTAAGTATTTCCAAAAAGGTACCCCAGTAACATCCATACACTGACCTTGACCTATAATTATTCCATCACTTTGAGTCACTTTTTTTTCAGTGCTTCTCTACTTGACAAGAAACTCCTGTCCATTTTACTCCTGATATAGGAAGAAAAGTAAATTTATCAATAAATCTTGCTACACAGATTCCTTCTCATCTGTCATAAAAAATCAGGTCCTTAGGCATCAAAGCTCACCCCAGCTGTGTTCTTTCTGCAAGGTAATGACAGCACTGAAACACAATCAGAGCAGCATTTTTCCTCTAGCATTGCCTTTTAACAATATAATTTTATAATGTAAATAAGAAAAGTGGCTTCCACTGACTCTGAGGCCCAGATACCCTCCCGAGGACTCCATTGTACTATTACTCACCTAACTCTATAAGACTACCTAAGGATAAGGAAAACGTATGTTTGAGTAAGGGAGGGGGCATATTTGTTTTTAGACAAATCCCTGAATCAAAAAAAATTTTTTTAATCTTGATAGACCAGTTAAGAAAAATCTCTGCTTCTGCAGAGCTCAACTTGTAGAGAAGCTTTCACAGATGATAAAGTTAGAAGTCACAGTGATTGAAAGGGAATATTATACTTTAAAATGTAATGCCGTGAAGACAGATGTGGCTAAGAGAAGAAAAACAAGACTAGACTGCATATATCTAGAAATACTGAAATAGAAATAAAAATGCCTAGTTTGCCATTTTTACCTAGGACTTAGTATATATTTACTCACTTTCATTTAAGCAGGAAAAGAAGGGTTGAATTAAAGATATCTTCCCTGTAAACAGTTAAGAAGTGATCAACAATTAGATGAACTATCCCAAGTTTATAGGGTTTTATTCCATTCAGTTATTTACTGCCACTGAAGGTCCCTTTTCCCCAGCCAACGGGAAATTGCCTTCCTCAGAAATGAAAAACATCCATCAATCTTGTAATCCAAGTTTTATTATACACATTAAAATCCATATATTACCTCTAGCCCATATTTCATGGGGTCACATTACCTTGTCTAAATAATAGTAGAGTTCAAGAACTTGGAAGGTTCTAGAAGAGTATTTGTGAAGTTAATAAAGAACTGTCATGTACATTTTTTTAAATTCATGGCTACAGAACAAATGCGAAAAACCTATGGAATCCAGATACAACTATGGTTTGGTTTTCCAATTTCTTTAAGGAAGACTAAATAACCATTTTATCCATTAGAGCTTCTTAGTGTGGGCCAGGTTTTATGTTAGAGTAGGGACTGGATTTGGGGAAAACGTGCAAGAATGTATTTTCCTCCAGTTTAATTATTGCTGTTTCATAAACAAGCACAGTGTCATCAAGTAAGACAGACATAAAAGAGGTTCATTATAAAATCAAACTTAGAAGGTGTGATGGTTAATTTTAATTCTCAAGTTGATTGGATTTAAAAAAAAATGCCTACATGATCAGTAAAGCATATCTCTGGTGGTGTCTGTGACAGTGTTTCATCCAGAGATGATTAGATCCTGACAGTCCTGATCTAATGAATGAATCCATTCCTTGATGGATTCCTAATGTAAGGACATAATTGGAACAGTGAATAGTGTGAGGTAGGTCCTAGTTGAAGGAAATGAATTCCTGAGGCTATCAATTGCATTGACTCCTTCCTACATTCCCTTTTCCCCTTCTTCCTAACTACCATGATGTGACCTGCTCTGCTGCATCACATCTTGCCCTGCATAATGGACTAATACCTCTGAAACCATTAGCAAAAACAAATCTTTCTTCTCTCAGGATGTTTCTGTCAGGCATTTTGTCACAGGAAAAAAAGAATGTGCATTGTACTTGGAACTCTGCAAACCCTAAGGAAAAGGAGCATTTGTACATGAATAATGTGAACAATTTTTCCATTTATACTTAAAGCATACAAAGGACAAAATTATATAAATTCTAGTCCATGTGACTAATGTGACTTAGGTCCTAAAGCAGCCAACTTGGATTTGATAACATTTTGGCTTCCATCAAAGCCACTCCATAGATCACAAGGGTTGATTGGGTAAATTAACCAAACATATTTTACAGATGTTATCTTCTTCCATATTTTCCTGGATGCTCTGTCATTGCTCAGAGTAGAGGCACATTCTTCAGTCAAAATTACATAAGCAAATGAGCTTAGTGTCCCATCTCTCAAAGCCTAACACCAGAAAAATGTATGATTACAGTCTTGGTAAAACTGATTAAAAGTATTACAGAAATTATATTATTCTTACAATTTCATGATATGCTACATATAATACCTTTATAACTAAAATCACCAATGGTAAAACTATGTAAATATTTAACAGTGGTCTCCTACTTGAGACCTTTCCATCATAATAGAATTTTTACATTAAATTATGACTGTTTCTTATCATGCCAAATTCATCTTTGAAGTTACTGGTTTACACTGATTCTACCTCATAATGTCTAGTTTTATAGATCAAGTATATAATGTTAATATTTCCTCTGTTTCCATAAGTAGAAAATGTGTTTCTTGGCTTTTAGGGTCAATGTTATTGACCTTATTAAGTAGATACACAATTTGTCCACAAATACTAACATAAAGTGAATTCACAGCTTATCCTTTCCACTGTAGAAACTGGTTTACCTTTTAATTCTCCTGTATTGTATGCATTCTAAGTTTCCTTAATAAATAAGCTTATTGTTTGGAAAAGCCAAGCATTTCTGTGTTTGGTGAGGAGACAACCTACAATCAGGTTTAGTGAACAAGGTAAGTCTTTTATTCAAAGATTGAGCCACACTTTAGGAATCTGTAATGATCATTACACACTTTTAAAAGTCCTAGAGCACAGATACTGCAAAGGTGATAACTCAGTTTCACTTTATTGCCTCAAAAGCAGACCATCTCCAAGGAAATGGGAAAACAACATTCAATAATCCAGCCAAGACAACATCAAATTTAATTTAGCACATCCTAAGGGTCAAGCATGGAGCAAGACAACCTTGATTAAACTCTCTCAGCAAAGATCAATCAAAGAGGTGCCTGCAGAGTAACCACAAAGAGAACCATGTAATTCGACAATATGAACAAAACTAACTTCTACATGATAGAGTTTCCATATTGTACCGGATTGTAATGGATAGGCCTTGAATATATTGCCTGCATTACTCAAATTGTAAGATTTCTACCTTATGAGAATTAGGGGGTGGGAGGAGAAGCTGGAGGCATGGCTGAAATGGAAGAACAACTGCCTAGAAAGCACAAAGCCCTGAACTCAAATCCCAATATTGCCAAAGAGAAGCAGAAGGAGGAAGAAGAGAGGGAGGAGAAGGAGAATTGGGGTAAAAGAGTATTTTGTGATTGCATTTTGTTTGTTTGGCAAGAAGGGGATGAACAATTTTAACTGTTTTAATTGCACATATTTATGAGCAATTTGATACATAGCATATTCAACCCAGGGTGACTAACATTTCCATGTGTTTATAGTTGTTGTATAGTTGGAAAAATTGTGTGAATAAGCAAAAATATTTCATTCATATTTGGAGTTGGGGAGTTTTAGCGAGTCAAAAAAAGATAAGCCTCAGGGGCAACCATGTGAATAAATATGCTGTATTATTTCAGAGACTTCAGAGGTAAGGCACCTAGATAAAATATATAAATAAAAACTTACCAGAGAGTGGAAAGCGACCTGTGCGAGACCGCAGCCTCTGCGGCTTAACTTGCCACATTAGTTTTTTGCTGGTCCTGGGGCTTGAACTCAAGGTCTAGGTGCTGTACCTGAGCTTTTTTTGCTCCAGGCTGGCGCTCTACACGTGAGCCACACCTCCACTTCTTATTTTTGGTGATTAATGGAGATAGGTGTAAGTCTGCAGAATGCTCCCAGAGCAGACTTAAGCTCCGCCCTTGACAGTGGTACCTGAGGGGCAGGTGGGGCACCTCCTGCCCCAGCCTCATGACAGTATAAAGGTCTCCCAGAGAGACAGACCAGGGCCATGTCCTTACTCCCTTGTGGGAACTTGGCCTTGTCAGCTTTGCTGGCAATAAATGTCTTTTGCTTTAAAAAAAAAAAAAAAAAAAAAAAAAAAAGAACCTTACCAACCTGCTTCAATTCCAAAAGTTCTCTCATTGTGAAATAATTTCTCATCATCATTTTCTCTACATGTTTTCTTTAAAATGCTGGGCACTCATTCATAAGGAAATGGAAGGACTTGGAAAAAATTATACTAAGTGAAATGAGCCAGACCCAAAGAAACATGGACACTATGGTTTCCCTCATAGGGAATAATTAGCACATGTCTAGGATAGTCATAGCAGATCACAATAGCCCAATAGCTATGCCCTTATGAACACATAAGATGATGCTAAGTGAAATGAACTCTATGCTATGCAAACAAGTGGTATATCATTGTTGTAATTACTTTCAACATGCCATGTGAAACCATACCTTTTTTTCTATTGTACTTCCTTCTTGTGGTTTTACCCCCGCTATCACTGTATCTCATCTGAGTAACCTGGATACTGTATATACTGGTTAGACTGGTATTTGAACTAGGGAAGGGAAAGGGAATACCCAAATCGAGAGACAAAGGATGAAAAGACAAATGATTTCAAGAACAATATTTACAAAACCATTTGGTGTAAACCAACTGTACATCTCCTGTGGGGGAGATGGAAAGGGGGTAGGGGAAGACGGGGGGATGAGGGGGAAATGAGGGAGGAGGTAACAAGTTGAACAAGAAATGTACTCACTGCCTAACATATGAAACTGTAACCCCTCTGTACTTCACTTTGACAATAAAGAAGAATAAAAAGAATAATAAAGAGGGAAAAAAGAAAAAAAGAATCATGTGGAAAATATAAGCTCCTTAAGAAATAAAAAATAAAATGCTGGGCACTAATGCCTCACACCTGTAATCTCGGCTACTTAGGACACTGAGATCTGAGGATGGTGGTTCAAAGCAAGCCTAGGCAAAGAAATCTGAGAGACTTCTGTCCAGTTAACAATGAACAACATGTTGGTAGTGGAGGGGTGGCTCATCTGGCAGAGTGCCAGCCTTGAGCCAAAAAGTTAAATGAGAGCTCAAGGCCCTGAATTCAAGCCCCAGTACAAACACAGAAAAGCAGATATTCCCGAGGAAGAGTAGAACATATATGATGCCTTTTAATGAACTTAAAAAAAACCAACAATGTCCTATCCCAATAGTTACAGCACTTCTGGAGTAACGTTGTGGCCCTGGATTCAATTTCAGCCTTCAACATTCCCCAAAATCTATAGTGTTTGTGAACAGCAATACTAGATTTTCTAGTGAAGCCCAATAAGCCTAGCTCTTATTCCCTTGGAAGCCTCTCCACTGTTGTTGATGCTATTGAAAAGTAATTTCCTCCTTACCCTAGGCAAAACCTTCCTGAAAGACCCCAAAATGAAATTGTACAACTATTCTATTAGTAGTCCTGGAGAAAGAATCAGAATTTAGTCAGAACCTGTCTTATACCTAAAGGACATTTGATCCAATCAAGTCTGATCACTGACACCCTCATGGCTGCCTTCAAACACAACCATTAAAGGTCACCTAACTTTCTCTACTTTTCTCCTTCCCCACATCATCTCTTTCAATGAACTAACTGATTTCCTGAACATCTATATCCAATAATTCTATTTCTGCAGTTTTGACTCCATGGTGGGCTGAAAGTAGCTCACACAAGCTTTCAGGGACTCATTGTACGCATCTCTTCCCAACTTCACATTCACTAATATTATGTTGTTAGCTTGAAATCAACCAGAATGGGAGTATTTGTACCATGAGAATCAACAAACACTACAAATCAAGGCTTTCTAAAATGAAGAGCCAGCACACAATTGCTCTGATTCAAAAAAAATCAAGTCTCCAGTCTCTCACAAAAGTAATTTCTCATTTTCATGACTATTTTTGATGTACTACAAAGGTTTGAACTCAGGACCTTACACTTGTAAGTCAAGTGCTTCATCACTTGAGCCAAGCCCTCACTTTTTGTTGGCTTAAGTGATAATGTGCCAGCCATGAGTGGAAAAGGCCTTGAGAGAGTTTGACACCCTGAGTTCAATCCCCAGTGTAAGCACTAAAAACAAAGTTAAATGCATGGTAAACATTGACTATTCACAACAGTTAAATACCAAAGGGCCAATTCTCAAATATCACTTTAAAATGCTATTTGCTCCTATAAAGTATGCATATACAATGAATAGGAAAATGCAAAGGAAGTTTCTCAATTGCAAAAAATAATGTGCACCAAGAAGTTGGTCAGCCTATGGCAAAAATCCTTAAACATTCCAAAAGACTTAGGCCAAACCTAAGCTCACATGGTGTCTGAACAGACATAGAAACATGGAATTATCACTTGAAAACTGTGACTAGGTAGTCTGGACCTCAGCTTGATTGAGCCAATGGCCTAAAGCCATTTCAAGTATAGACAATATATTGAGGCTACAGCTATGTAAATTTGAACATAAAAGGGAAATTTTTCCTTTCTATTTTCTTTTTTTTTTCAAAGACCATATTTGTAAACTCAGACTTGCAGAAATAACTTGACATTCTCAAGTTTGATTCCGAGTTGACATTTCTTCTCTTACTACTTTGTAGTTCGCCTTCCCTTTCCTAAGGCAACAGTGTACAACTTAGGCTTTCTTGCTTCTTTTTGTTGTAGGTGGTGGTGGTCCTGTGGCTTGAACTCTGGGCCTGGGTGCTGTCCCTGAGCTCTTCAGCTCAAGGCTAGTGCTCTACCACTTGAGCCACAGCTCCACTTCCAGTCAGTCATTCATTGGAGATAAGAGTCTCACAGACTTTGCCTAACCACGCTGGCTTTGAACCATGATCTCAGCCTCCTGAGTAGCTAGGATTACAGGTATGAGTCACCAGCACCCAGCCAAACCTATTTTATAACACAGGGTTGAATAGCTCAGGTAATTTATTAAAATACTGTCCTTGAAGTGAAACAAGCCAATAATTGTATATGTATCTTTTCACATCATGGTAGAGTGCTCTTGACTTGAACCATCCCAATTCAAGGACTGTCTGTGTAGTCAACAGTTAGAAGTTCTAAGTGGATATTTTTTTCTAGTTTGGCCCATGAATATTTTGTAAACAACATCAAATGCATCTTCACATTTCTATGTTTTATAAACAGTTCAACAAATTAGATGTCAAAGAATCACAAGGGCGGAAGTTTCCTGATAAGAGGAATCTCATAAAGAAATTACAGTATATTTAGAAACCAGAATGACATTTCCATCCTTTATTTGTTTACCACTTGAACTTTAGCAACTATATGGCACTGCATTAAAAGTCTTCTTAGTCATTTTCTTGGTGATTTTCCAGCCTCCTGAAAAATTACAGACCCAACAATAGTTCAAGGACTTCATAATTCACCCAAATTGTCTAAACTTTTGGAAAAGAGCTTTTTCTTAACCCCTAAAATGTGCAGGACTTATAGCCTTTAAAGCTAAAGCTGACCTGTTTGCAGCATAAGGTCTTTCTCAATTTCTTTATAAATAAATCTAGTTTTGCTGTGGTATCTGTTTATGGTAAAGAGATAAAAAGTAATTCTCCTTTGTGAGACACCAATGATAACAGCAATAGTAACAGCAGTGGCTATTCCAATTACAGTCCTGAGCAGTGGCTATGAAAGTGCCACTTTCTACATAAGCTTTATCAAAGTGCCCCCAGCACGGTGGCAAAATTTAAGGAGTTGTTTTTCTCTTTACTGATCTGTGGCCTTATGTTTTGGGAAGTTATTTATGGCTTTCTTACCCCTTGATGCTTTTTAGATTTCTGGTCAGTGATATTTTATCATAGATAGGAAAAACAATACTTAATTAGGCATTTAAAAGGTTTGACTTCAGCTCTAACCATAGTGATTTTATCACAGCATGGGCAGAGAAAGGCGAGAAGCCAACACAAAATAGTGAAAGGGAAGTCTCAGCAGGCAAGATGGCCAAGTTTTTAGTGAGAAAATTAGGTGGAACGGGATATATACAAAGTACACTGTGGTAAGCAATCAATAAATGTAAATTTTGGTATTTACAGGGCATCTTTTATTCTACGAAGTCCACAAACTTTCCAGACAAAAAGTACATCTTCTTAACAATATCTAGGTGGATCAAGAATCAACTATTTCATAGTATTTGCAAGACAGATGTGCAAAAGGGGTAGCAAGAAAATTGAGTTGTCTAATCCAAGAGAAATACAATCAGCTAGGAGGCTGAAACCTTAAGCCATCAATAGGAACTAACCTATGTTGTGAAGCTGATAAAACCAGGTGTGCCTAGAATGCTGGAGTATGGCAGCAGACAGGACTGGAAGTACATCAGGTATCAATGGACTTGAGCCTCATTCACTATAGATATGGCTCATGTACCAATCCTACAACATGCTATTTTCTAAGGCTATTGTTTGAAATATGTGGATATTGAAAGTCAGAGTAAGAAAGGGCTTTACTTGTGCTATTCTTTCTTTCCCAAATGAAACTGAAAGAGGGACAGGGGGAGGTGAGGGTCACCAATAGAATAAGAGAAATATTTAAATATCAAGGCTGTAAGGCATAGAAGCTAATCAGACACCAACACAAAAAGGTAGAAATAAAATATAAAATGGTCCTAGTCAACGTAATTAACTTTGCTACATATTATTAAATGACTAGTTGCATTTATTGCAATATTTAGATTTCTTAGATAAACTTTATGATCAATGATAACAAACTTAGACAAATAATAAATGGACTTATTTTTATTTGTTGACATTTATTAGCATATATTTGTTGTATAAGGGATTTCACTGTATTTACCTGCATACAATGTACCTTGATCAAATTTACCCTCTGCCTCATTCTCTTCTTCTCTTCTTAAAACAGTTTCAAAAGTTTCCATTGTTCCATTTCATACATGATTTTAAAGTACTTCCACCATGTTCACCATCATTTGTTTTCTCTGGAGGCCTTTCCCACTCCTGTGGGTACCTCCCCACGTCCCTCAGTGGTCTATTTTACTGTCCTATAAATTTTAGTGTATATTAATTTTACATACAAGACTCACAATGGTGTTTACATGTGTATATATTATATTTTATAACAGATTCATGTACTAAAATGCTGTTTCCCTTTCAGCTGCTACTATTACTATTTTAAAATATTTTTAACATTTGAATGGGTAACTACTCATCACTCAGATCTTCAAAATTGATGAAATCTGATTTTATCATGAATTATTGTAAATATATACACTTTCTTAAAAATGGTTCTCTGTGTTACATAAAAAGAAATGGCTCTTTACCTTGAAAAAATAAAGTGTAATTCTACCACTTTAATTAAGGGTATATGTGATCAATTTATTCTACATAAAAATGTACATTTTTTGAAATCTTTCTGAGGTATGAATGACAAAATTAGCATATATTTAAGGAATAGAACATGCTATTTTAATATATCTACATATTGTGAAATGATTGCCACAATCAAGTTAATTGGCATATACATCACCTCATATAATTACCATTTTGTATGTGTGTGATGAGAACACTTTCCATCCACCCTTTTAATAAATTTCAAGTATACAATATATTAACTATAGTTACTATTCTGCACAGTAATTCTCCACTGCTTCTCATCTTATAGGTAAGGTTTTTGTGGGTGTGCCAATGTGGGAACTTGGATTCAGGGCCCCAGGCTCTCACTTTGCTTTTTCACTCAAGGTTGGCACACTACACAACTTGAGCCACACCTCTACTTCTGGCTTTTTTCCAGTTAATTGGAGTTAAGAGTTTCACAGACTTTTTTATTCAAGCTGTCTTTGAACTATGAGCCTCAGATCTCCTCCTCCTGAGTGGTTAGGACTACAGGTATGAGCCACCAGTGCTCCACTAAGCTAAAGTTTTATATCCCTTGATCATTATCTCCCTAGTTCCTTACATCCAGCCTCTGGGAACTCCATTCTACTCTCCCATCACTATGAGGCTTTTTTTTTTAAGGATTCTCCATATCAATTAGATGATACAATAGGTAGCTTTCTGTGTATGGCTTATTTTATTTTCCCACATTTTTATGAACAGCAGTTAATTACACGGGAGTCTCACTTTATCATGTCCATATATGTATACAATATAGCTCGCCCCTTACATCACTCTTCCTCATCTTTACTCAAACTCCACCCTTCCCAAACCAACTTCCACAAGCTTCATTTTCACACATTATGTCTGACTTCTTTCACTTAGCATAATCTTCGCAGTACAAGACTGTTGTTGAAAATGATAGGATTTCTTTCATATCATGAATGCATAATATTCTACTGTGTGTATGTGACCCATTTTCTTTATCAATTCATCAATTCAACTTCAGTTGTTCCCATATTTGAACTATTGTAATAAGGATGAACACGGACCTAGTGATTTCACTGCATTCTAGTACATACCCAGAAATGGGGTCATTGGGTCATTTGGTAGTTTTATTTTTACTTTTTCAAATAAATTCCATATTATTTTCAGTTATGGCTGAAACTTACTTTCCTACTATTAAGAGTCCCCTCTTTTCTATACCCATGCTAAAGCTTTTTGTCATTTGACTTTTTGTAACACTCATCCTAAAAGGTGTGGGATAATATCTCACTGAAATTTTGAATTGCATTTCCCTAATAGTTAATGATGTTAAATTTCTAAATATGCTTACATTAACAGTTTGCATGTCTTCTTTTGAGAAATATCTGTTCAAATACCAGTTTTAAAATTTAGGTTTTTTTTTTACTATTGAGTTGTATGATATATATGTATATATACATATGTGTATATATTGGATAGTATGTGTCTCATAAGGTTAGGTTTTAAGGACCATTAATACATGTACTAATTAAACTTACTAAGAATTTTTTTTCTCCCAGAGTTAATATTACTTAAGAAATTACCCACTTACAACATTAATATATTGAATACTGGTAGGTAACAGCGACATAAAATTATCACTATGGCTGTGAATGTGGCTGAGAATGCTTGCCTAGCATGTGTGAAGCCCTGGGTTCAATTCCTCAGCACCACATATACAGAAAAAAAGGCAGAAGTGGCGCTGTAGCTCAAGTGGTAGAGTGCTAGCCTTGAGCAAAAAGAAGCCAGGGACAGTGCTCAGCCCCTGAGTTCAAGCCCCACAACTGGCAACAAGAAAATTTTCACTATGCTTGTTTTACAGGGTTCTAGAGTAAGTTTCCTGTAGTATTTGGAACCCTATGACTTACCTTCTCACTAGCTATAGAAAATTCTAGGTAAAAATCAATCCCAGAAAAACACTAGGAGAATGCTGATAAAAATATGGAAAACAACTTATTGCTTATTTTGTTTTGTTTTGTACCTTGGGGGCAGGAAAGGGTGTTGTAGCTGCTGTTGGGATTTTGTGTACTAGAATACACACAGAGTCTTTTGAGCAATAATTTACAATTCTTGTGTGGGGGTCACAGAAGTGGATTAACAAAATAAAGACAGATGGCAATGAATTAATCTAACACCCAACTCTTAACACTTTACATCTATGTTGTCATGACATGCTTTTCTACTATACTAATTCAGACTTCAACTTGACATTGATCACAAAAATATATGCATGGATTCCAACACCATCTGCTGCATAAGTAAAATTCTAGGGAAAGGACTTGGCCGTCATGGGATGTCAGTAAAAGCTGATTCTAGATTAAAACTCCTCTACTGGGAAAAGATAGAGAGCTTGGGTGGCCCGATTGCTGTTCCAGCTCTATTTGCAGCTCTATCCAGTTCTATCCAACTGACATCCTCCCCTCCAAAATACTTTTACAAAAACATAATGGCACAACATATAGACATTTACATGGAGTAACCCATTACAATTGATAGATCTTTAAAATAAGTTTGCAACTTGAATAAAAAAATCAATACAAATTTTATTAAAAAAAACTTCTCATTTTCTCTTTTCCTATCAATAAAATTATAAGTCAACAGAAAAGGAGATTTTTGATGTGCCAAGCACAGAGAGAAGAAGTTAATACTCTGTATGCACATTGCTATATACATTTTTTCACACACACACACATACACACACACACAAATCAAATGCCAAGCTTCAAAATAAACATAAGTAATATCAAGCTTTTCCAAAAGACTCTTCCCATTCATAACTAAAATATTCATCTCCAAACCCTAGGTTAAGCCTAGAAGATTGAGATTTCCTGGTCAGGATTTGTAGAGAAGGCTATAGATAGGCCAAAATTATACAATACTCATGTGTTTCAAGTTGCCCATCTCTGGGAGAAAACGAAACACTAGATCATGATGATTCACGATTGTCTAATGCATTGTTTTGACAGACTTCAAATTCTTAAAGTAAGAGAAAACCTCTTAATAATAAAACAGAAACAAAGATAAAAATACAGCTAAGCACCAAAGAATATAATGGAAGATATGTGAAGATATTTTGACATTTTCCCCTAAACAATACTCTTTTTTTGTAAATGTGTAAACTACAGCAAATGTAGTCATGAAATGAAGAGAAGCTACAACAAAAACATTTTCAAAAATAGTTTCAAAATGCTACCAAACAGTATATTTCCGTCATTAGCACTAAGACCTAAATATAATTAGAAAGAAACAAAAGGAAAAGAAACAAAAAGACATCAACAAAAAGGGGGTTTCCCTTCTTGTCATAGCTATTTTCAATAACCTCAAAAGGGCCCATGCAAAATTCAAAACAACTATACACAATGGTTCATTTCCTGTCTAGCCTTTAATTTACTAGTAAAGTGATAGATATTGAATAATTAATGTGATTAACCAAAATCCCAGGATAAGAAACCTTAAGAATAGCTATACCTATAATTCAACTCTACTTCCCAAATGCTCCAAGACATTCCAAAAATCTAAATTCCCTACCATCAGAAAAAGGTAAGAGATAAAGAGTGCCAATATTTACTTGAAATGCATAGTGTGGTGTGAAATTTAGAGACTGTGATCGATAGTTTTAACTATATGAGATGTTTTTATTGATGAAAATATAAAGTAAAGAAAATGTAGGCGTCAGGAATGGTGCCACACATCTATAACGTCATGATTCAAGAAGCACATTCCAGGGCTGGGGATATAGCCTAGTGGCAAGAGTGCCTGCCTCGGATACACGAGGCCCTAGGTTCGATTCCCCAGCACCACATATACAGAAAACGGCCAGAAGCGGCGCTGTGGCTCAAGTGGCGGAGTGCTAGCCTTGAGCCAAAAAAAAAAAAAAAAAAAAAAAAAAAAAGAAGCACATTCCAGGGAATCATGACTTTGAGAGCAGCCAGCACTACATAGCAAGGTTCAAGGTCAACCTGGGCCTCACTACGTAATTGAGACTGCTCAAGAAACAAATACCGTCTGTGTGTGTGTGTGTGTGTGTGTGTGTGTGTGTGTGTGTTTGTGTGTTGATTTGGGTTTTGTATGCTATGTGGTATATAAGAGAGGCTTTAAAAGAGATGCTAGCCAAAACAATGTAATCATTTTTAAGTATTTTCATTATCTTTAAGCAGTTGTGCGAAGGGGTTGCCATTAAAACAACTGTGTTAATAAAGTACACTTCAGGTGTTTTCTTTCTGTCACATTTAAGTCTCCCATTCCTATTTAACCAACAATAGTAATAATAAATCTTACAAACACTTTAGTATGTTTTGATTTTTATATGTGGCCTTGTGTTTGGATTTACCATCTCTGCACACAATTTACAAAATTTATGCAAAATTCAACAACAGTTCTGTGTGAAAATTTGGACACAGAATAGACTAAACTTCACCCTACCATTCCTTCTATAAAAGATTTTGTAAACTTGCAACAAAGGTTTACTTGTACATAAAAATCTTATAAAACAGACTTCAGAGCCAGGGCAAGA
This sequence comes from Perognathus longimembris pacificus, assembly GCF_023159225.1. Classification (NCBI taxonomy): domain Eukaryota; kingdom Metazoa; phylum Chordata; class Mammalia; order Rodentia; family Heteromyidae; genus Perognathus; species Perognathus longimembris. Next base: position 97,414,503 of record NC_063188.1, read on the forward strand.
AATGTGGAGGAGCAAGGGATTGCATAGAATTTAGGTAACCATGTAATAATGAAACTAGAAGCACCTGTAAACCCTGTGTAACATCACAGAAAATAGGCGTCTAGATAGGCTTTTGATTCTTGATATTCAGAAGTATGTTTCAAGGATGAAAGTATTTATGAAGCACAAGTTGATAGCTATTGTGTTTGGTTCTATTTGTTTGGGTTTGTGTTTAGGCAAAGGTAATGTGTACCATACTTTAAATCCACATGGGGATTTGTGCTATTAAAAGGTAATGAGTTTAATTATTCTTTATTATAGCTAGAAATAACAGCAGAGAAACAAGAATGATGCACCCTTCTAGTCATGTGCAAAATTCTTGCTAAAGTTCCTTGCTTCTGCAGCAGAGGGCGCTCTGCAATGAAAAGTGGCGGCTGGAAAGCGAAGATGCTATCTTTCTAATGTATCCAAGAGCACTGTTACATTTGTCAGCTAGAAGCAAAAGAACTTTATGTTTCATCTATGTGAAACAATAACAGTCATACCACGGTGCCCAGGTACGGGTAAATACACACTTACCCACTGCCAATCTATTGCTCACTCTCCACCTCACTGTTACCCAAACTTTCCAAGTTGCCTTATTGATCTGTTATGAATATGTATGTGAGCCAAAGTGACTGATTCTTTGAAAGCTGAGGAACTATAATGAATTACTGAAAATATAAATACTCTGGCATACACACAAAAAATCCTTATTTAAAAAATTGATGGTTTTAGAGAGGAAACACAGTAGAATTAAATCTTTTGGGGGGCCAAAATAATACTAAAAGCAGGAAAGCACTTATTTCTGTTTTCCCAACTCTACTGCTGAATTATGGTTATCATTATGGTATAGGAGCCTTAGTTTCCTAATAGTGGGGCCACAGAGAATGCTGTGTGAGACAAAATAGAAGAAAGAATAGCTTAGTATTTAGAAGCATAGACTTCAGACTCCAGGTCCAGGTTCTAATGCATCGTTAACTGTGTGATCTTAGGCAAGTCACTTGACCTTGCAATGATTTGGTCCAATTGGGAGAGGTGTAAGTCCTGGGACTTGAACTCAGGACCTGAGCCTTGTCCCTAAACTGCTGTGCTCAAGACTAGGGCCCTACCACTTGAGCCACAGCTCCACTTCTGGCTTTATGCTGGTTAATTGGATATAAGAGTCTCACTGACTTTCCTGCCCTGGCTGGCTTTGAACCATGGTTTTCAGATCTCAGACTCCTGAATAACTATGATTACCGGTGTGAGCCACCAGTGATCAGATGGTCCTTGATTTTTAAAGGTATGAGTATCATTATTTGCAGGTATAAGAATTTATATAAGAATGCATGTCAAGTGATCGGGCTGGGGTATAATAAGCACTCTGGATATTTTAGTACTTATCATAATAATTCCAATATTTCTTTGTCAGTGTTATCTGTCTCTCATCATTTTGCTACTTTGCACTCTTACAATGCATTCACAATACTTATGCATCACTGGTTTAATATTTTTAGAATAATAAAACTAATATGACTTGAAGAAAACAATAACAAATGAATAAAATTACATAGCTATGTAAGCCATTTAATAATAAAAGATCTAAAATTATTTTTTTAAACACAACATTTCAGTCAGATGCTGGTAGCTCAGGCAGAAAAGTCTGTGAGATTCCATTTCCAATTAACCAGCAAAAAGCAAGACTAGAGGTGTAGCTCAAGTGGTTGAACACTGGCTAGGAGCAAGCTGAGAACATGAGGCTCTGAGTTCAAGCCTTGGTACCAGCATACACACACAACAATGCACATTCATTTTACTAGCAATTATACTCTTGTTTCAGGAATCTAGATGATGTCCCAAATTAAAAGTCCCAGTCATCCAAAAGCAAAATCACTGCCTTTCCTATCTCCTCCATCCTTTTTGCCATATGCACACAGTGCTTGCTACATTAATTAGCACACAAACCTTACAGACTTATTGAATTAATGAGTGGTAAGTTGAGAGCACTGGAGCAATAGGAGAGGCTAAGTGAGTTGTACAGGATATCTGGGGGAAATTCTGTTCTCAAAAACCTTTTTACTGTTCCTACCATTTTCTCTCTAACCATAGAAGTCTTATTTGCCAACAGTTTCAGAGCACAGTTGTCATAAACGATATGGTATATAAATAAACCTCTTTTTCAAACTCAGATCTTAGCATGCACTTTTTTTGTGTCACCGTAGTGCTTTAAGTCTTCAGGTGGTGGCACCTTAGTGGCTTCAAAAGTCTTACCAAGACTAAATTACTCCCCAAAATTTTTGGATGGGGAAATTACTATCAATTAATGCAATTAGGATCAATCTAAAAGCTAGCATGTGGTAGCATTTGAATAGTTCAAACCCTAGTAATTCAGATTTGGCAAAAAGTTAAATGGAGCACCAAAAATAGGCCAGAGAATTGTCGGTGGGTTTTATAGAACATTTCCGTGAGATTGGGAAGAGTACAGTACTGTTCTACCACTTACGTGAGGTGGCAGCTGATCGTTTAAGGAGCTACAGTATTTGGTGACAAGTTGCAGCACTTAAAATGCCAGCTATTAATTTTGTTGTCTATTATTTATTTTAAATATTAGTTATAAAGTGTCAACTGGACTTCAGGCTATTAGAAATCCTCCAGATAGTATAATTTCTGTGAAGGGAAATGTGCCTATCAGTTTATCATTTAACAACATTTGTCAGTTTTGAATGATGGTAAAGGGTGAGATGTTTTGACACTCATAAGAATATTTACTGGAGCAGGCCACTGGTGGCTCATGCCTGTAATCCTAGCCACTCACAAGGCTGAGATCTGAAGTTCGAGGCCAACCTAGGCAATAAAGTCCATGAGACTCTTGTCTCCTATTAACCACCAGAAAGCTGGAAGTGGATCTCTGGCTCAAAGTGATAGCACTAGCCTTGAGAAAAGCTCAGGGACAGTGACCAAGCCCTGAATTCAAGCATCATGACTGACAAAAAAGAGGAAAGAGAAGGAAGGAAGGAAGGAAGGAAGGAAGGAAGGAAGGAAGGAAGGAAGGAAGGAAGGAAGGAAGGAAGGAAAGAAGGAAATAAAAGGAAGGAAGGAGAGAGAAAGAAAGAGAGGGAGGGAGGGAGGAAAAAAGGAAAAGGAAGGAAGGAAGGAAGGAAGGAAGGAAGGAAGGAAGGAAGGAAGGAAGGAAGGAAGGAAGGAAGGAAGTCAGGAAGACTTATTTGTGTATACCCTTATTTGTGTATGTCCCATACCTTTCAGGTTGAAAATTCTGGGATGCATTCTTCTTAATCTTTTTTTCCCTACAGAAGAAAAGACATTTAATACATACAACAATCAACAAATAGAAAGTAATTTGTTTGAGTACCTAACATGTACTTCTCCATACCCCAGCCTTGCCGAACATGAGCTATGATGTATTTGTTTCCTATGGATGGAAGTGGATACAGAGAATCTGACCAACTCACTCAAGATTGAATGCAAGTTATCTGCCTCTAAAGCTCATGTGCTCTTCCTACTGTACATTTTTTGCAGCTATCAAACCTTCAAGAAAGTGCTTCAGATAAGAGCCTAAGCTGAAAGAAGATAGCATTTTAATCTCTAGGAATTTTTAGCATTGAAATGAGCCAGCTCCCACAAGCAAGAAGGAATGAATGACAAGGAATAACAAATGAAATTGTCTAATTTACAGACAGGCAGAGGAACACTGACTAGCCTCAGTCACTTATGGATTGCAAAGGAAGCAACACAGACAATGTACACATGCTGTAAATATATCTTTCACCACATTTTTATTTTAACATCAATTAGTTATACAAGGGGGCTTTCATTTGTTATGTTCATATTTGCATGCAATTGTATCTCACTCTCCACCTCCATCGTTCTCCTCCCTCCCCCTTCCCAAACCAGTCTCAATAAGTTTCATTGTTCCATTTTCACAGATCTGTATAAACAATTTTGACCATATTCACCATCCTTTAACCTCTCCATTTACCTCCTCCCTCCCACTAGTGCCTACTCCCCCTCAGACAGGATTTGTTTTATCTTCCCATCGTTCATTTTTGTTCAAAGGAGTTTCACTGTAGAATTCCATGCATGTATGTACAGTACTTTAATCAGATTGGCCTTCAAAAATTGTATTTTTTGCCATTCCTGGTGCTTGAACTCAGGGCCTAAGCACTGGCTTGTTTTTGCTCAAGGGTAGCACTCTACCACTTGAGCCACAGCATAACTTTTGGCTTTTTCTGTTTATGTGGTGCTGAGGAATCGAACCCAGGGCTTCATGCATGCTAGGCAAGCACTCTACCGCTAAGCCACATTCCCAGCCCTAAAAATTGTATTTTTATTGCATTTAAGTATTGATTCTGCACTGAATTATTTTTCTAATAGGAATTACCATAAACTCTTGTATCTTTGATATTAATTTCCAAAATATAATGCTAAAAGAGATCCATTCATTGCATTTCTCAACCTGGCCTCAGCTGCTAAATTTTGTTCATATGCTGACATCAAGGACTAGTAAGAAGCAAATTCCACATCTTAAAAGGAATCTGATTTTAGCTGGGCTTTGGTGGCTCACGCCTGTAATCCTAACTACTTAAGAGGCTGAGACCTGAGAATCATAGTTCAAAACCAGCCTGGGAAGGAAAGGTTGTGATATTCTTATCTACACACACACACACAGACACACACACACAGACACCACACACACACACACACACACACACACACACCTGATTTTAGAAACATAAAGACCAACCTACAATATAAGTAATGCAAAATAACAAAGAAACTCCAGGAAATGAAAACAATAACATAAAATAGAAAATACTTTATATAAGAATAATATCACAATTAATCCCATTAATTTGTAAAGTATGTGATAATAAAAATAAGAAAATAAAGAAGAAAGATACCAGTCAATAAAACAGGGGAATTGTTTTGCAAATTGAGATATTATAAAAAAAAAAAGGCTTGTTAGCATTAGATAATTGGGAATTTGACTACACAACTCCTAAACTGGTAGCAAACCAATGTATTATACTCAGTTCTCTTGTTCAAGCTTTTTCAGAATGCAAGCTGTACAGCCAGTGTCTTTGAAAGTAAGAACATAACATATTAAGTACTTATCATGAGCATACATTCTACTCAGTACTTTATATCCATGATTTTCTTGAAATACTTCCTGTATTAGGAATGGCAAAGCTGAATCGCCAAGAAGTTACCTAGAATGTTCCAGTAAATGGCCACCAGGCTTCCTAATAAATCACACAGTTTCTTCTACACATTGAGAAGAACTGAGAGGCACCAGTTGGAAGTGAGAGACATACATTTCAGCCCCCACTCCATTCTATAGTTGGGTGTCTTTATTAAGAATTAACCTGCCAGGAGCCAGTGGTTCACACCTGTTAGCCTACCCACTCAAGAGGCTGAGATCTGAGGATCCTGGTTCAAAGCCAGCCTGGGAGGAAAAGTCTTTGAGACTCTTCAATTAACTACCAAAAGCCAGAAATGGAGCTGTGGCTCAAGATGTAGAGTGCTAACCTTGAGGAAAAGCTCAGGGACAATGAGCAGGCAGGCCCTCAGTCCAAGCCCCAAGACCAGTACAAAAAAATTAACTTGAGTCCCCATTTCCTCTTCTGTAAAGTAGGAATGATAATAGATGAAACACAGCATGGATATAAAGGTTAAATTAGTAAGTACCTAATATATGCTCAAAGAATAATATATAGTATAAATACAAGAATAAATTGAATATGTTGGGACAGAGACCATAATGTTAAGTAATAAAGCACATGAAGAAGTGCCATTGTTTTGTTTATTATTTATTTGTTTGCCTTCTAAAGGCCAAAGTGACATATTCTATTTCACAAAAAAAGCAGAACCTCATTTTTTTAGTAAACAAGGAGTGTTTTCAGGGTGTAAGAACTTACAACAGGGGGGAGGGGGGTATGAGGGACGAGGTAACAAACAGTACAAGTAATGTATCCAATGCCTAATGTATGAAACTGTAACCTCTCTGTACATCAGTTTGATAATACAAATTTGAAAAAAAATAAAAAACGAACTTACAATAGGTTACTCAATACAGGAAATCTGTATCAGGTAGTATGGGAAACCAGCAATATAGAAAACCCAACAGAGAATGGAAATCATGTGGCTCACATATTTTGGGTCTCTATGGTGTGAGGGGCCTCAGCATCAATATTACCTGAGAACATTAATATGTAAGTGGCAAGGCCCATCCAGACCTACTGAGTCAGAAACTCTGTAAATGGAGCCTTACAATGAGTGTTTTAAAACTCCACATGATTCAGATACTCACTAAAGTGAGTACAAGTACAAATGGACCAGAAAAAAGGTAGCAGTGATTCTACCCATATTCCCTGCGTGGGGGAGCTACCCTTAAAGGAGTGTCCTACTGAAAGAAATACAACCACTCCTTTCCTTCCTTTGCCTATTGGAAACAAGTCTTACTACATAGCTCAGCCTGGCCTAGAACTCAATCCTCCTGCCTCAGCCTCCAACATGCTGGGATTACAGACATGTACCACCATGCCTTGTCCATCCTCACTCAATTTGCCTACCCAGCTGTTAGGTGCAAAACATAGGTCTTTAAATTTATTGAACAAGTAATTCAGTTAAATGCAATTATGAGGTTGATCATTTAATGATTAAAACTTTACCAAAATAATGAGCTTTTATAATCAAAATGAGACCCTTCTCTTCAAGCCCCAAATGTGGAATGGACACATTTCCAAAGAGTATGGGAAGGAAGAAGGGAATAGTCACTTTACAGAGAAGAAATCTGACAAGCATTCTTGCAAACTATCAAGGTCATCAAGAACAGGGGAAATCTGAGACTTCCAGAAGAATCTGAGGAAAACTGATGACTAATTGAAGTGTAGTACCCTGAATAGAACCCTGAAACAGAAAATAAGAAGACATTAGAGGGCTGGGAATGAAGCTTAGCAGTAGAGTGTTTGTCTAGCATACATGAAGCCCTGAGATGGATTCCTCAGTACCACATGCACAGAAAAAGCCAGAAGTGACACTGTGGCTCAAGTGATAGAGTGCTGGACTTGAGCAAAAGACTCTCAGGGACAATACCTAATATTGATGTTGATTCACCTATTGTGAAAAATGTACCATATTACCATGAGACACTTAACAAAAGGGAAAACTGATTATAAGGCCAAATTTTATAGCCTCCCTATTAACTGCTTTTATACTTTCTGATTTCTATCATTCCATCACTGAAAATATTACATGAAATAGTTGTAAGGTTTTGATATGTCCTTCTCTGTCTCCTCCCTCCAGCTGGACATGAATCCTCACTTTTCCCTACTTAAACTGACTTATTGCCTGTTTTCCCACATCTGCTTAAGTGAACAATACTGTAAGATTCAATTAATGCTATCTTAAATCTGAATATTCAATTTCCTTATCCTAGGCCTTTTTACTTAATAAACCTAAATGATTCTATTAAGTGCAAGGCACTCAGCTTCCTTTTTCATTATCTTGAGAACACTGAAAGAGAATTGGGACCACTTTGTTCCAGTTGACCTTAGACTAAGGCAGAAAGTCATCCCCCAGCTGTTTGATACTTTGTAGAAGCAGCTAAAAAAAGGAAATGAAACAATTGAGAATTTCACAGTCATTTGGCAAAGAAAACAGTGGGTGGGGAATTCTATCTAGTTTATTAAATAAGAAACAAAAAGAAAAGCAAGTTCTATAGTACTTGGCTCCAAATTAATGGTGGTCCATGGAAGAAGCTTGTTGTAAAATTATGATAAGAGGCAGAGAAATAACACTCTTAATTATAAATCAGGGAGATCTTTTTTATTGTAACACAACTTGGAAAACCAGAACTAGGCTTGGCTGTTTATCCCACCCCTACAGACAAAACAAGCCAAGTCAAAATAAAGCAATTATTTCATCTTATCTAGGAAAGTAGATTAGTAATATTCTGAAATGCTTGTCTTTTTGAAGAGTGGGGTAATTTAGTACACTTCTGGGTCTCCAATATAGGGAGATAAGCAAATTTCATAAGTTATACTCTAGTGGAAAGATGACTAGACTGATTTAGGAGAACTAGTTCTACTCCTAATAACTGTTGAAGTCAGACAAATCTAATAATAGACAGGAGTTTCTTTTGCACTTGTGTTTAAAAAGAATTTCTGTCTATTTGAGTCACAATTCACAGTTTCCAAGATCATTTTATCCTATACTATCTAATTTTATCCTGAAAATAAGGTAACACAATAAACAAGGAAGGGATTATCTTCCTTTCACAAATGAGAAAATATAGTTAACAGAATTTAGGTAATTTAAATTGAGGAAGTGGATAGTGGGAACCTGTCCTTATGTTTTCTGACTCAGTACTCTGCTCTTCATAATCACCAAAAATCTATCTACCTGGAGATACCTTTCAGCACTAAAATTCCATTACCCTTTGACTAAGAAATGGCACTGAAATTTCAAATTCATAATCTTCCCTCACCAGCTAAATAAATATGAATGTTCCTACATCTCCACTGAAAAAGTCAATAAAATTTTCCAGTTGAAAATGAGAAAAAAGATTAGCAATTTTTAAAAAAACATAACAATCAATCATCATTTCAGCATCTCTCATAAATTTAAAAAGTTTTGCCTACTTTACAGATAAAAAGTGGGAAATTCCTCAAAAGATCATAGGGCTTTTTTTTTAGAAGCTGCAATCCAATTGTATACCAATATATCATCACAAGATTAATAAGAATAAGAAAGTCCATGATTTTATTGTCCCCCATTCTAAACTGTGGTGCATGATAAATAAGTCTTTATACAAACCTAAAATAATGAGGAGCAAGTAATGCAGGTATTTCCCTTATAAATCACAATTTGAAACTGCAATAGACATTATTCTCCCAATCTGGTACCTCAACAGTGAAATGAGAATCCAAGCAATGATTATAAAAAGTACAAGAAAGAAATCTTGGCAAATTCTGACACTGTCACTCCTCTGTAGAATTACTGGTTTTACAATTACTGACTTCAATTAAAAGAATTTTAATTGCTTCAGTAATTTAGAAACAGATAGACTGCCTTAAAATATTAGATCTCTCTGAGTTTGAAACCAAGGTTGGGACTTTTAACATTGAAGCTGGGTATGAACCTCTAAGTCTTATCTTAGGAGCCAGGAGTAGAAGGTCATGAGTTTCAGTCCAGCCAGGAGTACATACCAGAATCCAGTTTGAAAGAAAAATAGGTTTCTCTTAAAATTTCTATGAGCTTAAAAATACAAAATTATTTAGCTGGTAATAGCAAATATACATAGACATCTCTTTCACAAATCCTATTTAAAATCAAGGAACAAAATGTAATAATGCAAGTAAACCTAGCTTACTACTAGAAAACTAAGATAATATCATCAGAGACCACAACAATGAAGGAGTCCTGAAAATCATAAAAACAATTCAAACCAATGCAAAAACATGTCACTACTGAGGAAATTCATAAAGCTGTCAGGACAAAAGGAGAAAAAGTACATTTTCTCAGCAGAAGCCTAAAATAATCCCCAAATAATAAGTCATGGAGTCTAGGTAAAGAGCAGACAATAAATGGTCAGGCAATTAATTAAAGGAACGGTAAAGAACTGCCCTCAGATGTTTTTTACCAAAAAGAAATCAATAGATGGGCTGGAATCATAATTTAAAAGGAAATCAAACCAATGGATTTTTTCAGAGTACAGTGTAGAAGTATAAAGAGTATGAGATTAAACAAGTACCAGTGGCTCAAACCTGTAACCTTAGATACTTAGAAGGCTGAGATATGAGGACCATGATTTGAAATCAGCCCAGAGAGCAAAGTCTGTGAGACTCTTTTCTCCAATTAACCACCAAAGAGCCAGCAGTGGAGTTGTGGCTCAAATGGTAGAGAGCCTTAAGTGCAAAATCTTGGGGACAGTGCCTAGGCCTAGAGTTCAAGACTTAAGGATCAGCGCACATGTGCGCACGTGCACACACGTACACACACACACACACACACACACACACACACACAAAAGAGTATGAGACTAAATTCAAAAGCCATGCAGTGTAGACCCAATGGTTACAATATGAATTTTTCTAGGACATTGGAGAGAGAAAACAGAGTAATTGAAATTGAATTGAAATTGAAATTGAGAATTCAAGATGTTTACTGAACTGTGGCTTCAGGTTGTAAAAACCTCAAGTGTCAAATGGCTATAATTGAAGAACATAAATATAAGCAAATACTAGTAAAATTTCTAAATGACAACAATAAAAGCTTCCTAAGAGGTGAAACAAGTTAGTTACAAAAAAAAAAAAAAAAAAAAGAATCAGACTGACATTACAGTTCCTGCCCATAACATGCAATGGCAAAAAACAATGCAAAAAAAGGCTTTATGCTCTAATTTTCTCCTGGAGAGATAAATAGACCCATTTATAATGATCAATTTGGTAATACCTATTAAATTATATATTTTATATAAATATTTTATATGTAGTGTGTGTGCGTGCGTGTGTGTGTGTGTGTGTGTGTGTGAAGTTCCTGAAGATTTATCCTCCAAAGTAAATTTACACTGGTGCAAAATGACATACATAGGAACATACTCACTAGGCTAACTGGAGTTGGCCCCAACGAAGTTCTCCAACTTCTCATACCTAATTATCACTCCAATTCTTCTCCCTCTTTGACTTCCTTCATTTCCTCTGAGATCCAACAAACTTGACAGTAATTCTTTTACTGCTATCCATCTTCAACTCCAACTCTCATTTCCCTAAACAAGTTTTTTTTTGTTTCTCTAAATAACATAAACATTTGTATGTATAAGCAAGATAATGGTACATTTTTAGTGCATAGCTACATTTTTTGTGGTATGCCAAAATATTCCATATTCAAATTAGTACCACTGAAGGACGCCAAACTGGAATATTCTAAAAGTGAAGTTTTTCTCATACTGAAGAAAGCTATCTTTTTAGCCTTGTCAAAATGTCTAATATTCTTAAGGCTGCCCTAAAATATAAAGAACGGAGAACAGAGAAGTATTAGATGAGGAAAGACACACACACACAAAAGAGACTGAAAATTAAGTCCACAAACTACAGGTTGCCTGGAAAGAGTAGGAAGGTCTCTTCTATGAGCTCAGCGTGGGTCTGTTTTAAGCTAATTCAAAACCTTTCCAAATGAGCTTATTAGATTCTAATTTGGTGGCTCAGAACTAATAAGAATTCAGATCAAACTGTTCTTCTTTCTCAAAGAGACAGCATTGTCAAAGAGCCAAAATTGGAGTGGGTGTTTGGGAGATTGAGTTATACAGTTTTCACATTATGATTCACCTCTTCACAAGCAAACCCTTCCCCCATTGCAGTAGCATCTGCCATACATTTTTATTCAAATTCCTCACTACTAAGGGCAATCAGAAGCTGAAGAGATGCTCCTACAGAAGTGACCTTAACAAAAATAGAAGTGAATAACATGGCCAGCTGACATGGAGAATGTCAGGAAGTGCAAAATGATGAGGACAAAGGAAAAAAAAGTAGAACTGTGTAAGACAGTAGAAAAGGAAACAATCACAGGCCAGGATGAAAAATTAGGGCAATTATCTTGATAATTCAACCTCAAAACTTTCTTGCTGATGATTGACATAAATGTGCTCTCTTCTCTGGGCTCCATTTTCACAATAGATGACACACTTGGCACTACAATAACAACTTTCTATTCTCTACCATTTCTATTTACAATAAGCTGAAAGGCAATATACTATCTTTACTCCCACTTTACACTTTATAGCTGGTATGAATGAATGTTTTATAAATATGATGCTACTTGACAGTTTAACTTTCAAAGAAGGAAAAGTGATTTCTTCCTAGGTTGTTTCTTCTCTGGTCCCAATTCTCCACTTCTATAGATATATAAAATTAGTTATTGGTTTAGTGCTAATTCATGGGTCATAAATAAACAGGCTAAGATCGGCACCTATTAGAAATTTTGTCTATTATTTTAAGCACTCACACCCTCACTGTGAACACATACAAAAAAACAGACTTCAGATTAAAGGAATGCTAGAAATTTTTAATTATTTACATCTAGGAATCTTTAAAATTATTTTCAAGTCATCCATGATATTGATGAATTCTAACTGAATGAAGAATAGGGAGAAAGTAATCAGTACTGGTGTGCACACTACTTTCTCTACTGATTAAATCTTTATAACATCCTTATGAGGAAAGCATTAAAAGATGATATAATTAAAGAGGCTTAGAAAGGCCCGATAACTTGTGCAAAGTCAGATAGCTAAATAAGTGGCAGGGTTAAGAGACCCTGAAATCAGACTCACTAACATTCAATGAGATAAAAAGATATATGCCTGAAGAAGACTCCAAAACGTATAAAGTGAAGAAGAAAAATAAACAAATCGTCCAAATAGAAGATGATATACATTTGTTTCTTTGGGCCAAGTAATATTGTGACATCTAAAGTGATGATGTATATAAGGAAAGAAATGTCCTGTCCTCTATGCACTCATGATGTGCAAAGCCCCCAAAATTACTGTCATTTTCAGATGCTAAGTAAAAGTTTCAATTCTATGACTTATCATAATTCACAGGAGCCATGAAGTAAACACTAACTCACTAGTGCATACCAACTTGGTCTTCAGTTCAAATGTTTACTTCATAGCGGACAGGACATTTCTTTCCTTAGAATCAAGTGCTATTGCAGTTACTGATCAATTTCAAGGGTACTGTAGATGAGGAAGAACCAGAAATGAAGGACATGCAATAAATACATGAAGAAATGTTCAACATCCTTCATCATAAAGGAAATGCAAACTAAAACAACATTGAGATTTTAGCTCACCCCAGTCAGAATAACTAGCATCAAGAAAATAATAACAACTGATGGTAAGAACACAAGGGGGAAATGAACCCTATATCTGATGGACTGGAATGTAAATGTATGCAGCAATTGTGGAAATCAGTATGGAGTTTCCTCAAGTAATCACTATGAGCCTACTACTGTATCTCTCCTGTATCTCACAGCATTGCATGTTTTCTTCTACATGTGGAATCCAGATTTTTTTTAAGAAGGGATATTTATTTTCTTCGTCAAGGCTTTCTCGGTTCCAAAGTGACAGTATTTATTGCCTGCAGTTTCTTTCCCTAGACATGTTTAATCCCAAAGATTTAATGCTTCTTAATTCTTTATGAAAAAGGTAAATTAAAAAAACAGGGAGTTTTTGTCATTTAAATTAGGAAATACTCCTATAGTATCCAAGTAGAGTGCCATGGATGTTGACAAAGACAAAACGTGTAAGTTTGTTTTGTTTTTTTTAAACACACTCGCCTGCTTAGCTTTTACAGATAAAGTGGATTGCAGATATTTTAAAAGGCTTTTAAGCCTTTTCCTGGTGGCTCACAACTGTAATCCTAGCAACTCATGAGGCTGAGATCTGAGGATCGCAGTTTGAAGTCCGGGCAGGAAAGTCTGTGAGACTCTTATCTCCAGTTAACTACCAGAAAACCAGAAGCGGCACTGTGACACAAAGCGGTAGAACACTAGCTTTGAACAAAAAGGGCTCAGGGACAGTGCTCAGGCCTGGAGTTCAAACCTCATGACTGACAAAAAATAAATATTTTTTAAAAAGACATTTGAGTAGAACGGGGACTATAAGAAAAGAGGAGCACAAGCTGGAGGAGAGAGGGAAATCAAAGGGGTAATGGAGTGGCAAATGTGATCAATGTACATTATGGGCACATAAGAGAATGTTACAGTGAAGTCTATTGTTTGGCATAATTATTATGTGCTAATAAAACAATAAACATGGAGAAGAACAGGTAAGATGGCAAGTGGGTCCCAGAAATGGAGCTCTACCTCGTTTTACTTCACTTTAGTCCACTTCTTACCCACTCTCTTCTTTCCTCATAAAGGACCCATAAAGACACTTTCTACCATAAGATATAAGATGCTTGAAAGAGCAGAACAAGACTTTATAATTCACAACAGTCAAAGCCCTCCTAAATCTTTACCCATCTTCACTCAGCTAGTTGCTGAGACAGCCGAGGCCAATCTCATTCCTAGCTAAGGGTTATCAACAATCCTCTCTGTTGAAAATCCAGAAAAATGACAAATGATATTTAATTAACATGAAACATATTAAAGTAATGGCCCACCTACCAATGTAATTCAGATCTATCTACCAGTCATGATTTAGTTGTTTAAGACTATTGATGTAATTCAGAGACTAAAAACTGACCATGCTGTAGTTACAATTATTAACTTTCATATCACAACAAATTCTATAGAATCTTTATTTAAAAAAAATACTGAAAAACAATTCCCTAAATAGTATCATTTGCCACTATGCCTTACATCTGATCATTTTAAAGGCCAAAAAAAATTAATTTTCTCCCACTCATTTTTAATCATCTTGAGTTCCAGATGATTCTCAGCTTATATAACTTGATCACAAAATCATATTTAACTTAGAGAAGGAAATAGCTTGCCCTACTCCTAACTCTCGGGATTAACTCTCTTCACAAACAAGCATAGAATTGTCTTTTTGTCAAATACTGTATGGGCTCTTTTAGCTATAATTCATAAAACAATGCATCGAGATTGGCATTATAGTACATTAAATGCAGAATCAGCGTGGTACTCTTCTTTTCATTGTCAAGGAAAAAAATGTGAAGATAAATGAACCCAACGAATTTCAAGATCTGGAATGTGATACCAGCTGGTGCATGGAAGAAATGAATTGAATCAGGCTACCTGATGTTTCCTGCCGCTGCCTGGAGCAGAGCTTATTAAAGGACCCAATTTGTCCTTGTCTCTCTCATGGTTTAAGTGCCTGGAGAAAAAAAAAGGCCTCTTTAACTCTGCTGAAAAAAAAAAGAAAAACAGAAAAGAATATAAGCTAAGGGAATCTTTAGAAATGGCCCAAATATTCTTGATTTGGGAGATTGGAGAAGAATTTTGACAACTGGCTTTAACAATCCTGGTTTAAGAGAGAGGAAAGTTAATACTGTAAGTGGCAATCTATCAAGACAGAGATGCATTTTATTTATTTGTTTATTTATTAGTTGTGGGGCTTTGAACTCCAGGCTGGGTGCTATGTCTGAGCTTTTTTACTGAAGGCTCGTGCTCTACCACTTTGAGCCATAGCACCACTTCTGGTTTTTGAGTGGTTAATTGGAGATAAAAGTTTTATGGTGACTTTTCTTCTTGGGCTGACTTCAAACTATGATCCTCAGATCTCAGGCTCCTGAGTAGATAGGATTACAGGTGTGAACCACTGGCACCCAGCCAGAGATGCATTTTTAAACATTGGTTTTCACTTAATAAAAGCTATATGTTTCAATGACAATGAAAAACCAGAATTTCAGATGTTTGAATGAACTGCACTGTTTCATTAAACATTTTAATTTATTTTTCATCTTTACTTTTACAGTGTCTCTGAAGTTCATTTGTTTGAAAAAATGTATTAAACGCCTACTCAGTAGTGAGTGCTGTGTTAAATACTGAACATACCAGATTAAACAAGATATACTCCTTCCCTCAGGTGCCTAGAAGTTTCTAGAACATAGAGACCTGAACATAAACCACAAATATCATCAGCTTGCCCTTTTCCCAACAGAAAAATACTTACTGTGATCTCAAGAATAGTGTTATATAGAGAGACACAGACCTAAGATGGAAACCACTATGACCTTTTCATCTGGAAAGAATTGTCAAAGGAAGAGTTATGATTAAAAGCTGTAAAAGTAGAAACAATGTTAGTGGTTTAAATTTAATTGTGATCATCTTGCCAGAAGTAGCCTACTGCTTTGTTCTGACATAATTTCACCCTCAGGGATGTGATCTACTCCTGCTTCCTCAACCATAAACTTCTTCCTTGGGACTATGAATTGATATTAAACTCTCACTTTGTTTTCTGTTGCTTTTAACAAAACATTTGAGACAGTAAGTTATAAAGGTAAAAGGTTTATTTCACTCTTGGTTCTGGAGACAAGGATGTCCCAGATGGAGGAGGGCACAATTGATAAGGGCCTCATAGGGTATTCTAACAGCACTGAAAAGTGAAAAGCTAAATGGGCATTTGCAGAAGAAAATAAGGAGAAGCCTTTCTTTATAACAATCTATTCTTATAATAACTAATCTAACAACCTATTTGTACAGTAACTAATCCAGTCTTGAGATAGCAAGCACTCACACATTCCCTCTGGAATGAAATCAGTCCTATAAGAAGGGCAGAAAGCCTTTTTAATGATCTAACCACCTCATAAAGAGCCCACCTCCCAAACACCACCACAGTGGAAGTCAAATTCCAATATGAGTTTGGAAGAGGAGAAACCATAATCAAACTGCAGCCCTAATCCTTTACCGTATGTTAGGCAGTTCTAAGGTATCCCAACATTACTTCTGACCTAACATAATAAAAAAAAATGATTGCTTCAATCCTTGAACAAGCTATTGCCTACTCTACTTTTATGATGTATGCTATTTTTAAATTCACTCAAATATACAATTGTAGGGTTATCTTTGACTCCATTTCCCTTCCCATGAAACTGAAAATGTCTCAGATATTCTCCAAACCATTTCCATCCCAACCATGTGACATCACTGTTAATATGGTTTCCAGGCCTTGCATCCTGTAACTCTTCAATTAGCTTTTACCAAAATAAAATGGCTTCAATAAACATTTGTTAAATAAACGCATGTCAAGTCAATTTCCCTAACTCATCACTTTGATCATTTCAATGATGTTTTTTTCAGAAAACCCTTGAAAATTCACTTTCCAGTTTTGAAAACCTCAACTGAGATCCCTCAGTGATGCATTGATGACTCTTCATAAAATGTTGCCAGGACATTGGTCTACTACTTGTCTACCATTTGTCTACTGCTTCTAGAATCAATTAGAATCACTATTCACTTGTAATAATATTCTCATGGCATAATAACTAGAAAATTTTTAATTATATATTTGATTTAATTTTCTAATTTTTGTGTTCATTCATATATACAATGAATCTTGGTGTGAGAAGCATGGACTTGCACCTCCATTGAACTTCTTCCCTTCACTATTCATTCCCCAGTAGCCATAACTTTCCAGACTCTTCTTGACGCTCATCCTTCAAAGGTACAATAATTCCCCTTTGCATTTTATTGCATACTTCTTTTTATTATGGAAAGTCTATGTAATGTCACTTTGTAAATTCCAGTGGAAACTATCAGGTTTAGCCATATGAAACTGACAATATATACCCTAGCCTTTATCCAAGGATAGCAAGATAGCAATTTCATATGGGTCAATATAGTGACTGCCACATGTTTATTATGCTCCAGACTTCCTACAATATGCTGGAACTAATGGGCATTCACTTCTATTTGAGTCAATTTTCTTTGCTATACTTACTTGTAAGTTAGCAAGCAAGAGGCTAGACAGTAATTTACTAAGGGCAGAGGAAGCAGTTTCCTTCCAGCTTGCTACTTTTTCATGATTTATCCCAATTTTCACTTAGTAGTCACATTACCACTGCCACTCCAATAAGACTATTTCCTGCTTCACTTAGGCTAAGTTAGTCCATTTGACAACTATGCTTCAGTCATAGCTCTCTGGTAAAATTAATACATTTTGCATTGCTTTGCTACATTGCTATTTTTGCTATATTTGCTATTATTTTGTACCACAAAGTGGTTTAAAATAATAGAGTCATTATTTCACAATTCTGAAGTCGTAACTCTGAAAACAAAAATGTCAACAGGGCCACTGTCCCTTTTCCACTCCTGAAAGAATCCTTCTTTGCCTTTTCTTAGCTTCTGGTAGTGGCTATCAATCCTTGGTTTGTGCTTGACTTTTCAGCTGCAGCATTTCCTTCTTGACTTCCATCATTATGTACGTGTCCATGCTCCAATTGTGTGCCTGTTTCTCATTCCCTCTTCATATTGGATTAAGGGTCCATGCTAGTCTAGTATGACCTCCTATTAATTGATTGAATCTGCAATGACCCCATTCCCTCCTAGTGAAAGTTAGGGCTTCAACCTATCTTATTGTGGGTAAGCCATTCAACTCAGATAAGGTTTACTCTTAAATGTTGTCATTTATACAGTCTTCCTGTGTCTTTCTGTCTCTGTCTCTCAGCATGTGTATGTATGTGTGTATGTGACAAGGCCTCCCTATGTAGGCCAGGCTAGACTCAAACTCACTCTCTTCCTGCATTAGCCTCCCACCTGCTGGAATGCCAGCTCTTTTGTGTATTATTTTTAAGCAACTGAACTTAAATTATACAATTTGGAGTAATGGACATATAGTAAGCACCTGAAGTAAACAAGCATGTAAGCATTATTCAGTAGTCAATTTACTTCAACTCCCAATCTTATGCAGTTGAATGTTCTCTGTTTCCATTTTTATCTCTAGTATTTTGATAGTTGCATATGCTATTTGTGCTCTTTTATTAGCTACCTTTAAAATTTGTTAATATAAATGAACATATTTCCTACTAGTCTGAAAGTCAATTAGAATCACAATTCACTTGTAATAATATTCTCATAGCATAATAACAAGAAAACATTTAATAATATTTTCCTTAATTTTTTTATTTATATGTTCATTCATGTATACAATCAATCTTGGTGTGAGAAGCAGAGGTAGAGCAAGAATGATGGATAGGGTGACTGAACAAGATGCATTGAGACAAAATCAGTAAGTATAGCAAAGGGGTAGAAAACAAAACTGAAATTGTAGATAAAAGAAAACATGAAATTAGATGTTAAAAATCCATCAAATCTGTCAATATCAATAAATGTAAAAATGACTTAATAGCTGTTGGAAGACACAAACTCTCAAATAGAAAAAAACTAAGAATAAAATATAATTTGAAAATGTATTGTTTATAAATGACCCACTTCAGATGAAAATGAGTCAATAGAAAATAAGATTCTAACCAATACTGGTTTAATAAAAACTAAAATAAGAGTCAGAGGAAACATTAAAATAAATAATATATTTTATATTAATTTTAACATTGATATATAATACAATCCAACAAGAATATATACTTATAACAAACTTTTGTGCTTTCAAGCAAAGAAAAGCAAAAAGGGTAAATTGAATCATGAATTTGTTTTCTCAGAAATTCTGTAAAGGAGTTATAAGAATAAAAAAGTAGGGGCTGGGGATATAGCCTAGTGGCAAGAGTGCCTGCCTCGGATACACAAGGCCCTAGGTTCGATTCCCCAGCACCACATATGCAGAAAACGGCCAGAAGCGGCACTGTGGCTCAAGTGGCAGAGTGCTAGCCTTGAGCGGGAAGAAGCCAGGGACAGTGCTCAGGCCCTGAGTCCAAGGCCCAGGACTGGCCAAAAAAAAAAAAAAAAAGAATAAAAAAGTACATGATAATAGAAACTTCATATACTCATAGAAATAGAATAGTGTTGATACACAACAAGCAAAATTATACCATGTTTTCAAACATCCCTACATGATATTTATAAATGTTGGTGTGTTAAGTCATATGGAAAAAAATGAAATTTTTGAACATGTATTGGCAAGATCTGAAAATGTAACTAAGTGCTAGCACACCTGCCTAGCATATGCAAGGCCCTAGATTCAATCTCCAGCACAGAATAACAAGGACCAAAAATAATGTTGCCAAGGTCTAACGAGAATGAAATATACAAATTAAAAATTCTTAACAAGAGTCTATACCTTTAGAAAAGTTTTGAATTTTAAATATATTTCTGTGTACTAGTTAATTTTAAAATCCTCAAGTTATGAATGATAATCAGAGTACTAGATATCAAACAGTGCAGTGCAAGCCATTTGATACTCTGAGGAAAAAAAAATCATTGCCTTAAAATCATGTATTGGAAGACCAGAAATTGAAAATAATGTTACCCCAACATGCTA
This sequence comes from Perognathus longimembris pacificus, assembly GCF_023159225.1. Classification (NCBI taxonomy): domain Eukaryota; kingdom Metazoa; phylum Chordata; class Mammalia; order Rodentia; family Heteromyidae; genus Perognathus; species Perognathus longimembris. The sequence goes on from NC_063188.1 coordinate 97,434,418, forward strand.
AAAAGATAGATGAAATAATTACAACAATGAAAGTTAACTACTTATTTATAGAAAATTAAAAGTAAAACAAAAGGATATAAATGGCCTAAACAATCTGGCAACCCTCTTGATCTATTTAGTATTTACAAAACAATCCATGCGATTACAGAATAATCTACATTCTTTTCAAATATGCAGGGAAAATTCGCCATGACATCCATCTTCTAGTCCATGAGACAAATCCTAACAAATTTATAAAGATTAAAATCATACAGACTCTGAAAGTAATAGAATTATAGAAGACAGGTAGAAAACATATATTCCCTACAGATTTCTTTAAACCACCTCATTAATACAAGAGTAAAGAGGAATTTTTTTTTTTTTTTTTTTGCCAGTCCTGGGCCTTGGACTCAGGGCCTGAGCACTGTCCCTGGCTTCTTCCCGCTCAAGGCTAGCACTCTGCCACTTGAGCCACAGCGCCGCTTCTGGCCGTTTTCTGTATATGTGGTGCTGGGGAATCGAACCTAGGGCCTCGTGTATCCGAGGCAGGCACTCTTGCCACTAGGCTATATCCCCAGCCTGTAAAGAGGAATTTTTAATAGTCATGTATTTCCAAAGACACAGAAACCAGATTATGGATTGTGGAAGCCCAAAAGAAAATGAACAATTGGTTGCTGATATATCCGAATTGAGAGAAGAAAAAAAAATCCTATACAGGAAAGCACGGGAGAAATTTTATTAATATCACATCTTTCACCAAAATGATTAAGGTTTGTTTTACAAGCTTCTTCTGAAGAAATGACAGCTAAACTAAGATGATAGGATGGCTTAGTGGTAGAGTGCTTGCCTAGCATGCATGAGGCCCTGGGGTCGATTCCTCAGAACCACATAAACAAAAACTACATAAAGTAAGCAAGCAAATAAAGAGTTTTCATCAATCCTGGTACATGGAAATAAGAAAAAATAGAAATGGAATAGTGACCACTCCCCTTAAAAGAGACAGAAAGCTATGCTTTCTTATCCTATAGTGGAAGGATAAATGAACATATAGACAGGGATCAGACAGACAACATATATGATTGAAGCAGATAAGCACCCAGGTTCTAGGCTTGTTTGCCTTCCAGAATCATCAATCTCTTCCTTCCATGGCTGTGCTCTGCATCAAATGTGGGTTTGTAGGATGCATTCTCCACTTCCTTGAGCCAGCTGCTTCTAGTAGAATGAAGTCAATGGCAGGCGTTGACGCGATTGAAGGCAGCAAAGGAGTAGGAGACTTAGCAATGTGAAGAAGAAAGTTGAGTTATTTCCCTTCCCCTCTTCCCTCCTCTCTATCTGTACCAGACTGTTTTTCAAACAGTAGCTTTCCCTCTTATATATAGCTACCCATACCTTCAAGAAACCAACATGGTTCCTACAACAGGATCTTAACAATAGCTTCTTTCTCTGAGAATTCAGTGTTATTCACAGTCCTTTGTGATTCTTTCATTTCCTACATCTGGTTCTTTGTGTTATCCTTAAGCATTTTCTGTATTCCTGAGTAGATTCTAGACACTGCAATCTGTAAGCTTAGATACTGATTTCAGAATTTTTTTTACCATTTATTTTTTCTTATTTATTGTCAAAGTGATGTACAGAGAGGTTACAGTTTCATACGTTAGGCCTTGGGTACATTTCTTGTACTGTTTGTTTTAAGTGTAAGGATTGTAGGAAGTAGTAGGAATCTTCTGGTCAGTTGGTACTTGCCTGTAGCCAAAAAAAAAAGAGAAAGAAAAGAAAAAAATTAAATAAGATGATTTTAAAAAAAAATCTAATGAGAGGGGAAAAAAAACCATATCTACCCTCTCACTTGCTAAAGCCTTTCTGACACTGAAAGAAGACTGGATATATTCCCTGGAGAGGAGAAAATGCAGGTTCTATGGATTGTGAGATTTCAGGCACAGTTGAAAACAAGATAGCATAATAAAAGGGTGGTGTTAAAAGAAAATTTTTCTCCCTCCATTAAGCTCCCCAAGTTGTAGACAGGCTTCTATACCCTCCAGATAGAATGCTGGAAAAATACTTTTCTAGGAACTCTGATCCAATCAAAAGAAATGTCTCAAAACAGGTATTGTAGAGATAAAAGGGTCTGGCCACAAGTTATAAGTCTTATCTACAAAGATGTTCCCAATGAATATTTTAGTGTTCGACTGTTACATGCAGAAGAATGGAGTAAAGGATGCCTTTACTTTTTTATAGCTCTGTATTAAATGTCTATCATGAGAATGCATCCATATTATTGTGTTATTAAAATTACCTAATTAAAATATAAAGATCATGCATATGGATGAAGCCTGAAAAGAAATACAGTTTTGTTTGTTTATACTCAATTTAAGGCAGTATAATACTTGATAATAAATTCTAAAGTTTTACATGAGGCTGTTTGAATGGTTAGCTGAATCCAATGTGATACTTTAAATATCACCAAACACCATGAGAAGATTTGGAAAGGTAAATTTAAAAAGAGTAGCAAAGAAACAAGCCTACGATTCCAAACTGTGTCAGCTTCAGCACCTCTGAAAGAAATAAATGTATTTTTGGAATATTTAAAACTTCAATTTAACTCTATCTCTACCACCATCCACATTTTTGGTGCTAATTCTGGGACTTGAACTCAAGGCTTCACACTTCCCTTGGATTTTCTGTTCAGGGCTGGTAGTCTACCCCTTGTACCAGATCTCCATTTCCAGCTTGTCTGTTTCAGCTGACTTTGATTTCAGATTTCAGCCTTCTGCGAACCTAGGATTATAGTCATGATCCAACAGCACCCAGCTACAAATTTTGATAATCCCAAATATATCTGACCAAAGGATGTTTCTGGATTCCAGCAAGCCTCTCCAAAGTAAACAAGAGAGGTTTTTTTTAAAAAAAAAAAACTATACAGGTAACTTACTTTTTGATACAAGAGAAAATGCAAGTATACTTATAATTCAAATTGGTATTCAACAAATCATCAGATACACATTTTTTAAATTGAACAATCAAGTATGACAAAAATGCTGACTTTGTGGCATCCTCAAAGAGTAATAGAGTTGATATAATTGAATCCTAACATTACCATCTTCAAAAAGGCAATTTACAGCTGGGTACTGGTGGCTCATGCCTATAATCCTAGCTACTTAAGAGGCTGAGATTTGAAGACCATGATTCAAAGCCAGCTCCAGGCAGGAAAGTCCATGAGATTCTTCTCTCCAATAAATGACCAAAAAAAAAGCAGGAAGTGGAGGTGTGTCTCAAGTGCTGGACTGAGCAAAAAAGTTTAAGGATGGCACTCAAGCTTTGAGTTCAAGTCTCAGAACCAGCACCAAAAAAACGCAATTTTCATAAAGTAATTTATGTAGGTAAGGGGTATAGTTTCTATTTTGTGCTAATAATGAAAAAGCAGGGATAAAATATGAATATTAAATATAACACATCTTTGTTTTTATAACTGTTTCCAACTCAGTGATACTATCTTCTTTTTCCTAGTTTTCTTAGAAACAGGAAGTTCCAGCTATGCTTCATTTTAATGAAATTCAGAGAACAGAAACAATTTCTACATAAAACACTGCCAATATACCTCTAGACCTGTAACTTATGGATTCCTGTTGTTCACCATAAATATTACTTGGTCACTCCATGATAACAAATTAGACAGCAAAAGCACTTAGAGCTGCACACTAATGCTTTGCACTTTGCAGACTCCAGGGGACCATTTAAAGTACTGCAGAGGTGGGAGGAGCTCATGGTAATGAATTGTAAGATTGCTTCCCTACAGCCCCCCTCCTTTGTCACTGAGATCACTTGCCCTCTCTTTAAGGTTGTCCCAGCCCCAGGCTTTAAGATAAATACTTACCTTGGTCTGTGCAAATTTAAGGTGCTATAGAGAATCACCATGATTCAGGATCAAGCTACCCTGTACTTCTAACATTGATTGACAGTGTGCCTCAATATAACATTTTGCCAAGTAACTTTCTACCACCATCCTTGATCTTACAGCTAGATCCATAAACCATATGATAGACCAGTTTGGATCTCTGTTCCGTGTGTTAGCTCTACTATTGAAGATGTTCATAGTTTCTCCAAATCTTAGTTGTACTATCATTAAAGTACAGAATAATAATAGCTGCCAGATGAGAAATATATCATAGCACATGACATATCATAGATGATGGATAAACAGTAATTCCTGTCACTGAAATCTTGTTGGGTTTATTCTGATAAACTGAGCAGTGTAATAGAAACTCAAAAATTGGGAACTGCCTTTATATTTCAAAATTTGCATGCTATCCTGAGCCCCATTCCTGTAGATATACCAGCAACATCTCCTGCATATTTAAATTTCTGACCTTAGTCTTACCTCTAACATACCAATACTCTTTTCTTCCTGGTCTGCTCTCAGGATACCATCCTGACTCCCCAGATCCCCAGCAAGTTTGGCCAAGGGCCTATGTCAACATGTTGGATGAATACTAAGAACAGTCTCTAAAATCCTACTGTGCTAACTCACTGGATGCTCTGACACCGACATGCAGTACATGTTCATACATCAAACAAGGAAAAATAGAACACAAGAGAATTTTAAGGCAGTGAAACTCCTCTGTATAATACTATAATAGTGGATATATGTCATTATAATGTAGTTAAAAATCCATAGACTCTCCAGATGCGGTTGTTCATGCCTGTAATCCTAGCTACTCAGAAAGCTGAGATCTGAGGATAGAGGTTCAAAGCCAGCCCAGGCAGGAAAGTCTGTGAGACACTTATCTCCAATGAACCACCAAAAAAACAGAAGTGGTGTTGTGGTTCAAGTGGTAAAGCCCTAGCCTTGAGTTGAAGAGCTCACGGATGGCCCCCAAGCCCATTGTATAAGCTCCACAACCAACAAAATCAAATCAAATAAAAATCCATAGAACAGACATCAGGAACAAACTCTAATGCAAATTATGAATTTGTGGTAATATTTATGTGTCAATGCACCACTCTAGTTGGTAATATTGATGATGGGGAGAATACACATGTGAGGACATGGGTTATTTGATAATTTCTGTAGTTTGCACTTAATTTTGCTATGAATCTAAAAGTGCTCTAAAAATTATGTCAAATAAGGACAATAGATTGACTTTCCCTCAGGGTGGGGGGAGGAAGGCGAGAGATAAGGGGAGGGATCTGGAAGACATAGGATTCTCACTAGTAAGCTACTAGAACAGAGAGGTTAATTTCCTATTTCATTCATATTTTGCACAAGTATTATGCCAAAATTTCTATATGTATTACCACAGATCTTTACCATATGGCAAGATAGCATTGTACTCCCTTAACAGATAAGGAACCTGAGCCTTGGTGAAAATTAAGTATTCTTCCCAAGTTCACACAATAGCATGGAAAAGAACCCAAAGGTGAACTCAGTTGTCATCATAGAAGTCTTGTTTGTTCAAAAAGGGTAAATTCCTACCTCACTGTGTCACATTCCCTCACCACAATATTACACAAGAAACGGTTTCAAAATGTTTTTAAATGTTGAAATTCCAAAAGTAATTAACTTCAATTGATTAATTGAATCTGAACTTGAATTTTGTTTGTCTGAGTGATGGTAATAGCTAGCAATTATTCAAAGGTTATTATATGTTTATCTGTAATAGCTCATTTAATCCTACAGTCAACATAATATGAACCATTCCTATTTTAAAGATGAAAAAAACCAAGCACAGAGAGGTTAAGTAAACTGCCTGGGATCACATTGACAAAGCTGTGATCAGAATCCAGGCAATCTATAGACACAGCCCAAGCTCTTATCACCATGTTTTAGTGCCTCTTAACAATCAGAATAATTGTGTCAAACCCTCCACTTAACTTTGCATGTATAAATAACTGAAGGATCCAATCAATTCCTTTGATATCTGAAGCTACTGAAAACCATTTATTGAAAAATAAGGAGAACATGTTGGTTACAGATCAGATGCCCTGATTACTCCTCACACCGGCTCCTCTTCTGCACAAAGACTGATAAGATGAATTCTGCAGGTAACAGTAGAAGTTACACTTAACTGAAAAGGACACATTTCAGGATAAAGTGGAATCTTTTTCCAAGAAAATAA